>NW_015387853.1:113438-130381 GCF_001527695.2 Protobothrops mucrosquamatus
AAAGCCTTGGTGAGATCCACAAAGGTGGTATATAGTTCACGATTCTGCTCCTGACATTTCTCCTGGAGCTGTCGAGCTGCAAAGATCATGTCCACCGTGCCACGCTCTTTGCGGAAACCACACTGTGTCTCAGGTAGTAGACCCTGTTCCAGATGGTCAATCAGGCGATTTAGCAACACTCGTGCAAAGATCTTGCCTGTGACGGAGAGAAGTGATATTCCTCTATAATTATCGCAGACTTGTCGATTTCCTTTCCTCTTGTAGAGGTGCACGATGGACGTGTCTTTCAGTTCCTGAGGGATGGAACCTTGTTTCCAGAAAGACCGGAACAGCTGGGTGAGTTTTTCAACAAGCACAGCACCACCAGCCTTATAGACTTCTGCTGGGATTGCATCAGATCCTGGCGCCTTACCACTGGAACACTGACTGATGGCCTGTGAGGTTTCAGCCTCTGATGGAAATCAACTTTGAGTATAGGTTATTGTAGAAAAGCAAGCTACAGATATGCAGGATAAACACAAGCTAGATTTGCTTTCAAATATAAAATTCTGCTTTTTGGTTGCTAGGCAAAGGCCCCTTTAACTCCAGCTCAGTTCCTGTTACTACCATGGAAGGAACTTGGCTAATAAAGGGAACTATATTAAGCAAGCAGACGATGCAGAAAGTAACAGGAGCAAGATAACCTCAAAGGAAATGTCTTTAATCTTACAAGTTGGCACAACCACTTTAGATTTAAATTAAACAGAACTGGTTCTCATCAAGAAGCTAAAGAGAGACTGCCTGTATAGAATGCATGTAGCCTAATGCAATCTTGTGTAGCTATTGCTCATTGATTATATAGTTAAATGCAGTTATATTAGAAATATATTAATTTTATTCAAATGCCTTTTTTCTTTCTGGAGAAGTGGTCAATGGTCATTCCCCCCCCCAATACACCTCGTTAACCTTACTCGAACTTATTGGTTGTTCCACTTGGAATATCTCCCAACATTACTCAGCTATGTCTGTGTAATTTTCTTAGCAACAGTTTAATAACTTGACATCAATTTTCCCAGATTTTTTTAAAAAAATTCTCAGTCTAGTCTATGTCCCATATTCTTACTAACCAGACATGACCCTGCTTAGTTTTTATTGAAATAAGCCAAAGCCAGGAACCTGATATGACTTTGTTGTTTGAAGATAGTCTATCTTCTTTGCTAGACTATACAGAAATGATGTGAAAGGAAGCAGGGCCCCATCCATTAATCTTGATAAAATACCTGCTCTTAATCAACTGCATTAATACTCATTGGGACCAATGCACAAGCTTCCTTTTTTCTCTCTCTTCACTACCCCATCCTAATTTAAATTGCCTTGATGCTACCCATGCTCATTAGAGTCTTTTTGGTTGAAGATTGGGACACATGGAGCCCGGCAAATGACATACCTGATATTCTTCTTTTCTGATAATGATATCACTATCTTCGCCTTCGAGTTGATTTTCCATCTCATCGGTTGCATCAGCTTCTTTTGCATGTGGGTCTTCTGCCAAACAGTCCCCCTGGTGTTCTTCGCTGTCATCTTCCACTAGTTCTTCTTCATCTTCCATCACATCTTCCAGAGTCCCCTCCCAAAATATAGTTGCTCTTTTCATGGGTAAGCGCACGTCATCATCAAGGGTCATTTCGGAGTCTGCTTTGAGGAACAGCTGATCAACCCTCTCTTCTTGGGGAGACTCAGGATCTAGTACCATGACCTGTTCAAGATAGATGTCACAAAATGTGCTTAAAGTCACAATTAACAGGAATGTTTCAGCATTTATGAATATTTTATCCTCAACGCTCACTGCATATAAGTAAAAAAAGAGCTCTTCAAAGACACTACGACTACAATTGAGCCCAAAATTTATGTTGCTAAGTGAGACATTTGCTAAGTGAATTTTGCTCCATTTTATGACCTTTCTTGCCAGATTTGTTAGGTGAATCACTGTAGTTGTTAAGATAGGAACACAGCTGTTAAGTGAATCTGGATTCCCCCTCAACTTTGTCAGAGGGTTGCAAAAGGTGAATCTTAAATATGAGTCGGTTGCTAAGCGTTTGAATTTTGATTACGTAACTATGAGGATGCCGCAAGGGTCGTGTGAAAAATGGTCATAAGTCACTTTTTTTCATTGCTGTTGTAACTTCAAAGGGTCACTAAATAAACTGCTGTAAGTCAAGGACTACCTGTACTGTATTTCCACCATATTCCTGTAGGAAAAAGAAAAGGAACTTAACTGCAAAAAAAAAAATATATGCCCATCTCTTTAATATTGTTTCTTTTTAAACACTGAGATATAGCCAATTTTGAAATATCATGAAGATTAGATTCAAAATACACACTGTTCTTTGTTAGATTCATAGTTCTATCTTTCCTCTGAAAGTCATTCAAGAGATCCTCATTTCTAACTATCCTCCCAACAAGCCTATGGGATAAGGGACTGAGAGACAGGGATTATCCTAAAGTGACCCAAGGAGCTTCCATAGTTGAGGGAGGACTTCAATCTGTTTTGCTCTGGATGTACTTCAACCCTTTTACCACTACCCCGCACTGATCTTTCTACATTTTAAACTGCTAATTAGCACATCTGAGAGATGAAGGCAGGACTAAGGGTAGAGACTCCTGTAATTCTCAGGCTGAGAATTGATCTCAAATGTCTCCCAGAGGCAGCAACAGATTGACTAAGTATCTGTTAGCTCTGAAAGGGAGGAAGGGGGGAAAAATAGAGTTTAAACTGCAGTGCAGACCTACTGAAAAATTTTGACTACTTTGCGCTACTGTGGACAAATCAACTGTAGTTTTATTCTTGTCTTCAGTAGTTTCTCATCTAGCCAAATCATACCTCAGAAGCTTCTGTCAAAACTAGCCTAATACTGAATAAAGGGTTAAGTACAAGCAGTCCTTGACCTACGACCACATTGGAGCCTAGAATTTATGTTGCTAAGTGAGACATTTGTGGGCTTTTGTATCATTTTATGATTTTTCTTGTCACATTTGTTAAGTGAATCACTGCAGTTGTTAAATTAGTAATGCGGTTGTTAAGAGAATCTGGCTCGCTCATTGTCTCTACTTGTCAGAAGGTCGCAAAATGGGATCACATGACCCCAGGACACTGCAACAGTCATAAGTATGAACCAGTTGCCAAGCATCTGAATGTAAATCACGTGACCGTGGGGATACTGCCACGGTCATAAGTGTGGAAAAATTATCATAAGTCCCTTTTTTCAGGGCCGTTGTAACTTCGAACGGTCTCTAAACAAACTGTTGTAAGTCAAGGACTACCTGCATCCAGAAAGCTGAGATTTATTATCAAATCTTGGTATGAAGTCTGACAACTTGAAAGTTTTGTAACCCCGTAATTTTGTCATAGGCATTCATTCCCACCCATTAATCATCAGGACACATTTACCTTTTGAGCAATTGCCGAGAACTTTAGCACATTGAGGGTTTCATCATATGCAGAGGGACTCTGGCTGACATTAACTATCATGCAAACTTTTCCTTTCCCACTGAAGAAACCTTGGAAGAAGTGAGTGAGCTTGCTTTCCCGAAAAGGAATGTGCTGTTGCAGCCTAGAATGAAGCATGAGAATTTTTTTTAAAGAATAGAATAGAATAGAATCTGGAAGGGACTTTGAAGGTCTTCTAGTCCAGCCCCCTGCTCAAGCAGGAGAACCTATTCCATCTCAAACAAGTGACTGTCTGGCCTCTTCTTAAAAATCTCCAGTGATGGAGCACCCACGATTTCTGGAGGCAAGCTGTTCCACTGGTTAACTGTCCTCACTGTCAGGAAGTTTCTCCTTGCAGCAAAGTTTAAACATATAGAAAGTTAGCTGCAAAATTTTACTGCAGAAATAAGTGCAACACTTGTTCCTACAAATAGGCTTAGGGTTCATACATATTTCCTGGCTATTCAAGCTAAACTTGAATTCATAAAAGAAAATGAAGATACATGGTGGAGAAACACAATAGATGGAGTTCTTTCTAGCAAATATCCCAAAGTTAAGATGCTGTGCAGGTGGATGGTGACTGAAACAAGCTTTGCCTGCTATTTTTAATTTAGACGTTCATTGTTAAAGAGGTTTTAAAGCTTGCTACTAACTAAGAACTAACAAGAAGAAAAATTTTCCAAACATACATACCTTATGAATCATAGCCCTGCCATTTAAGTGTCAAAACCAAAACACTATTTCTGCTTGGAAACTGTTTTTCTGATAAATAACAGACCAGTAGTCTTGCCCCAACTAAGAAAAGGGTATCTCTAGAAAATCAACATAGAAGGAAAATCTTATGGAAAGACTGCCGAGGCCTACAGTCAACCAAGATCTAGAAGACAGGTAATCTTTCAGTCTTTACAGCAAAGGCCAACAACTTCTGAAAAATTATTTACATGATTTAATTACAAGGATCACAGAGTGGAGAAATCATTACATTGGGCAAGACGAAGAATGTTGCTTGTTCAAGGTATATTTGGAAAGAGGCGTGGCAGTTTTAAGACTTCGTGCTTTTCATAGAATATTTTTTTTCCTGGATAAGCAAACATCTTTGCATCTTTGAAACTCAGCACATGTAGCCCTCTCAAAATACAACCACAATCGGGCCCAGAATTTACATTCCTAAGCAAAGTGATTATTAAGCAAATTGGGCCCGATTTTACAACTTTTTTGTCAGTCGTTAAGCAAATTACTGCAGTTGTTAAGTGATTCACGTGGTTGTTAAGTGAATCCAGCTTCCCCCCACCCCATTGACTTTGCTTGTTGCAAGCTGGCTGGCAGGGTCACAAATGGTGATCATGTGATCCCAGGAAATGGCAACTATCATAAATATATGCCAGTTGCAAAAGCCCAAATTTTGATCCCGTGACCAGGGGGTTTGTTGCTGCAATTGTAAAGTGTGAAGACCGGCCTCAAGTCACTTATTTCAATGCCACTGTAACTTCACTAAATGAATGGTTAGTAAGTTGAGGATTACATGTAATGAAATTCTGGGGGTTCCTGGAAATTGGAGACAACCCACATAGAAGAGTTGAGCACCTCCAAAGCGCCTGAAGGCAGGACAAGAAGCAACGGGTGGAAACTAATCAAGGAGAGAAGCAACCTAGAACTAAGGAGAAACTTCCTGACAGTTAGAACAATTAACCAGTGGAAAAACCTGCCTCCAGAAGTGGTGAATGCTCCAACACTGGAAGTTTTTAAGAAGAGACTAGACAGCCACTTGTCTGAAATGGTATAGGGTTTCCTGCCTGAGCAGGGGTTTCCAACTTTTTATTATTATTATTATTGTTGTTGTTGTTATCCCTGTTTTCTAAAAACCTTCCTCTTTTGGTTCTTTCTGTCTTATACAAGAATGGAGGACAAGAAACTATCAAGCTTTTTTTGTTTTAAGACCCTCACTTGACACACCCACACCTGAAGCCCTTATAAACAGAACACTGACACTGACATCCCGTAAACTCTGCTGAAGACATTACCTAGTCTGGTAACAAAACGTTCAGAAACCAACCCGCAAGCTCGGAGAATGAACCTTCACCTTCATTTTTTTTAAAGGTTAGGAGAACACTAAACAGGGAATGCATAATTTGTATATTTTTTTATAGTTAGAAAGAAAATGAAGAGGAGTCTGTAACAAGGTAAAAGAAACTTTTCTCTGCTATTTAACATTTCCTTTTCCTTTCTATAAATGGGTGGCTGAGATGTCCAAGATTTGCCTACTCTGAAAGTAACACCCTCCAGTTCCTACTTTGTTTGTTGATTGATCTTCAGGGCACCGATGCATTTGCCCAGAATAAGCAACGAGGTGTTAATGTTTCCACTCTCTTTTAATCTTTCCCCTTCGTTGCAGGTTCTCGTGCAGCGCTCGGAGCCAGCCAGGTCACAGAGAAATAATCTACGTAGAAGAGAAAAGCACACCCATTCAGCACAGACACAGACTGCACGGTGGTTTTGAAAAGATAATGATTTCCTGAAATATTAAGACTGCTTACTCATTGACTTGCATCACCCGTGTGGTTTCTGAATCAATTTTTAGCATTTTCACAGTAAATATGCTATGGCTATAAGAGAAAATGAAAAAGTTACCTCCAAACATCTCTGGGTACAAACAGTAGTTGCATCTCAAAAGCCAACGAATTCAATTCTTACATAAAGGATTTCCATTCCGAAATTGTGGTACACATAGTCCTTGCTTAATGAGCAGCAACTCCCATTGCTAAGTGAAGACCACTCATTAAGCGAAATATCACATGACTGCTTCACTTAGCGATGGCAGTTCCGGCAGTCCCATTACAGTCATTAAGTGATGTAATCACATGACTGTGTTTTGTGACCTCCTACTACTTCCCCATTAGCTTTGTTTGTCAAAAACCAGCTGGGAAGGTCACAAATGATCACCAGGTGACTGTGGGATGCTGTGACAATGATAAATGTGCAATGGTTGCCAAGCACCCAAATTGTGATCACATGACAGCAGGGACACTGGACAGTTTTAAGTGTGAGAACAGGTTGTCACTTTTTCAGTACTGTCATAACTTTGAATTGTTGCTAAATAAATTGTTGTTAAGCGAGGACTATCTGTACTTCTGTTTTCAAGTAAGTTACACCCAACTTGCTACCAGCCAATAAATAAATTCATTCACCCAGCCAACATTCTGGTTGTAATTCCTTGTGCATGAATTCCTTGCTTCAGAGTGGATAGATTAAAAAACCATGCCATTCTATGGTTCAGTGAAACACAAATAATTCTAGCTTCCTGGGATACTTGCACACTGACATCCCAAATATGCTCAGAACTAAAACTTTAGAAATTTTTACTTTTGATTTCCTGTTGCTTATTTGTGGATCCATTGCATTAATCATTGCACTGATTGCTGGGTGTGACATTCAAAACCTTGCATGATTCAGTTTTTAGATATCTGTGGGACCACCATCTCCCAAGAATATCTGCCTCTCCAATAAGATCAGTTTCTTTTTGCATGTCCTTGCTCCAACTTTCCTATCTAGGGCTGTGGAAGCATGCCTTGCTGTTCCCTTTGTTTTAGTACAGCATTCTTCTGGACATTTGAATAGCGCCCTCCTGACTGACATTTCCAAAGTCTACAAAGCCTTAGCTATTCAAACTATTCAAGTCCTGCAAAGTTGAATGAGATATTTGCCCCTCTACTAATTGAAATACCACTGATACATACGTGAAATAATGAGGATGATATAAGGGTGGACTGCAGCTTTTCCCAAACAACTGTACTTTTATAGTTTTGTTTTGTTGTCTTTTAATCTGAGCTATGGAGGTAGACTTGTAGGCTGCTAAGAGTTAATTATGATTGGAGTGGTTTATAAGCTCTGTAACAACTTAATAGGTCTTAGCTATAATTTCTTTAAACGGAGGGTTTAAAGACTGCCTGAACCAGTCAATTATTAGTTAAGGCAAACATATGTTGATCAGAAATGAAAATGACAGCTTGTAAGCTCCATCTTGTGGTTGTTCGTGGAAGGAAACATAAAACCAGAATATTTGAGTTGATAGATCAGGAAACATATTATGAACAAGAAGATTTGGGAGCATTAAGTCTAGATTGGATAAGATTTCCAAATTAAATACAAAGCAGACATTTGTCCATTCCATACCAAGCACTTGCTGTTTTACCTTCTACTTGAGTTGGCATTCAGTTTTGTGGAAGCATAGCTCTGATGTCTCAACCCTAGTTTCACAAGTTTAAAAGCTTCTTTGGAGTTTGAAACTTGAACCCATTGTAGATCTTTCAAGAAATAGAGTATTTATTAGTTATTGAACAACAACAAAACCCTACAAGATATATAATCCTACCAGATAAATGTAATTGGAAAAACAGAATTCAGAAATAGTTAATCTGATTTAGCAATATTTTGCCTTTGAAATTGTTACTTCACACATTGGCTGGTCTAAATTAAACATACATGGGGGATGTAAATAAGTCTCAAGAATAGGTACTTTTCCCCACAGAGCTAATTAACCCGTTGGAACCTCAGATGTATGTGACTAGGATCTTACACTTTTTAAAGCGGAAATAATTATGGAGGAAAATTAGCAAGAACACAGAATATACTTCCATGCTCATCAAGACACTCTACAGGCTCATGCAAAGCATTACGATGTTACAAAATATATGTCAATCTGAATGAATTCTCTTGGAATCTTATCTTTGAAAGCAGGTTGAACAAAAACTATTATGTAAGCAGTGACCTGATAAATGCCAATGAAGAGTTAATAATTGTTAGTAGAGGTACTTTTAAGATAATAGCATCTCTGGATTCCTAAATGGCAAAATTTGGTAGAAAAAATGGAACAAATTAAATCTACTGATTATATAAAGAAATTCCAAATAAAGTGAAACAAGTGAAGGTAAGAGCCAAGGACTGAAAATATTAACCTGTATCATATTATTCATTTTATAATGACATTTATATAGCATAATTCAATGCATAATTTTAGTCAAAGTAAGCCTATCTCATATTGAAAAAGGAGGGTATTTGTAAGTTATTGAAATTATGGTCAATTGCTAAAATTTTCATTACCTTTTACATAGGAATAGCCTTTTATGTCCTGCGCCAAGCGCAGCATTTTTCTTCTCTTGTCATTGGATATTGGAAGCAATAAGTCATAAATGCACTCATTGTAAATTTCACAAAAAGAAACCCAAACAGAGAATTTAACGTTTCTCTGCTCTTCCAGGTAAGACTGGTCTGCTTCTTTTTCTGGTTCTTTCATATCTGGCAGAACATTGGAATTAAATAAGTCAAAATGTAAAACCATATTATTCAGTAGTGGGCAGTTGGTATGGAGAATACAACCCCAGCTTGGATATATCATAGAGTTAGCTGTTAGACTTTGCTAGCTACAGCAATGAACCCAACAATGTGACAACTAGCAATATTCACTTTTTACAGCAATATCAATAATGCTTGATTTGGGTTTAACATGCTATGCAGACCCAGATTTTGTGGTTGGCAAAATACAATATATGCAGAAATTGTCTAGATTCTGTTCACTTCTTTGTCCTAATCCTACCAATCCCTTGAAAAATGGTTCCATCACACTACTCCAAAGTTGAGAGTGGCCCTGGTGACATTAGCTGAACATTATTTGTGAATCCAACTCTCTTCAGTAAACAATGGTTTAGCAAACGAGTATGAACAACCTAACTTACCTTCACAATTATCTGTTGTTCTATTACTGCTGCTGTGGCAATCTACCTGAAAATTAAGTCAAGGACAAAATTTGGATTACCACAAATATTTTGTTAGAGGTTTCTCTCCATCATCCCTTGTATTTTAATATTAGATGATATGAAGTGAGCACAAAAGTCACATTCTGCAATAACTAAAAACAAATAAGATCAGATCAGAGCATTCATCTAATGTGTACAGTTTCTCTGAACTTGTTACATAACCCCTGAACATCACCCAAACTGACAGAAGGGAAGGGGCATGTGCGTTAATCCACCAACCAGGCAATATTCTATTCCTTATCCTTACATTCCATTAAATGTTTCCTTATTGTCAAACCCATGATTTTTCTGTTCTGGGTTTATTCACTAAAAGCTGCTAAAAAGTTTGCTTTGTTTTTTTTTAAGTCATAGTACCTCTTTCAGGAGGCGAAGCAATGAATTTTTTAGAGATATTTCTTCTCTCACTTCTTCTTTAGACAGATTTCTATGGTCTTTACATCGATGGGGCTTGAGATTCATGTCTGGATACAGTTTGTTTTGAATGCTTTTAAACAACATGTCCAGCGCCCTGGGGAGAATGCCTTTATCTTCATCTGTACCTGGCATATAGAATTTAAGACTTAGGTAGAGTTCCAAGCTGTTGGAGCAGAGATAAAGAAAGGCTGAAATTTCTGAACTAAATATATTTTTGAATGACTGCCATTATCCCCCAATCTGTTGCTGTCCAGATATGCTGGACCCTAGCCTCTATAACTGCTGGCCAAGGAAATCCAAAATATTTGTGGACCCAGGTTGCAGAAGGCTGAATTGGAGCCATCCTTCAGGAAAATACAATACAGTTTTATAGCAGGCAGCAAATATGGACTTGCTTGTCTTGTATATTGACAAAAAGCACCAAGTATTCTTACTGCTTAGAACTTACTTAATTCCTCATAGTAGTGAGCCCTACTTGCATTCAGTGGGACTTACTTCAGTTTATATGTATAATTTCTTTGCCACCAAAAAATAAAAGTAATGGAAAGCATTCAATGAATTCAACTTATTCATTAGCATTATATCATTTATATGGAAATGTTTCCTTGTTCTTTTCTCTCCCTCCCCCCCTCCTATTGAAAAATACTTGTGGGTCCTAGGATAGCTTTTTTAGCTATTTGCATTTTTCTTGACCAAATGTATCAGCATTGACATGGCCAACATGGCGAAATGGAACACACTAGTGGGCACCCTTCTGATTCCTGGATTTATCCATTCCTTATTACAAATAATAATGCTAAAGGATGATCACTTGATGTTAGAAATTCTTTTTATATAAAGCACTATACAGAGCAAACAAAAAGTACAGTCACCATGTGCTTTACTGCTCAACTATTAACTGTAACAGGAAACAGGAAACCCTACTTAGAACAAAAGAGCGAACATTATATACCATAGACCCAAACTTGTAAACACTGCCATCTACTGGGTGAATACTAGTGTAGTTGTTGCATAAAAATACATTCCGATAATGAATTCCATCACTTGATTAAGACACCTGAGGAGTTTAAGACTAAAGTACCATTACTATGTTAGATCCTGGCTTTTCATCTTAAATACACACTAGCACATTTATTGACTTCAAACAGGGTACCTTGTTTCAACTGAGTGAAAGGATTCGGAATAGCAGAGGACATATTTTGCATGCAAGAGGATCCAATCTCTGCCCTCTATTGTTTGAAACTCAGGTTACAGGGATAGGAAAGATGGCTTAAAACTTTAAAACTGCTGCCAATAAATATAGAAAAGTCTTAACTAGAACCAATATAAAAGTGGCTTTTCATCTTCTCAAATCTAAATATCTAAATATCCCCAAAATAGCTGGAACTGTGAAATTATTTTGTGCCACCAAGAGGACAAAAAGCAACCTTAGCTGAAACGTATAGCTCAGATAAATCAGAGTTTCTCAGATGTACCACGGTAGGTGTGTGTTTTCCCAGCATTTGTCACACCGTAAGTAAATATTAGCCGACTGTGTCCCCTTAGGAAATCTAACATAGGGTGCTTCAGAGCACCATCAAAGAGTTCTTCTTGTGTTGTTTTGGGCCCAAATACCTAAGAAATATACAAGAAAGGTCTTTAAGTTTTCAATTATAAAAATTGCAAAAAATATATTGAGTCTCAACTTTTAAAAGATAATAATAATAATAATAATAATAATAATAATAATAATAATAATAATAATAATAATAATAATAATAATAATAATAATAATAATAATAATAATAAAAAAAAAAAATCCTGTTAAATATGCATAATATTTTCATAGTACCAATAAGGAAACCGGCTATACCTGGGAAAAAGTAAATTTCTGCACCAATTGCCGCAGGTTTTTTTCACTAAGGCGAAATGTCTTGGAGCCTTTAGGAGCTTTTAATACAACACTTGTTGAGTCAACCACAGAAACACAACCCTAAAAAAAAATAGGGTGAGGGTGGGAATCTTTTAGAGCCAAGCAGATAGCATAATTTTAATGAAGTTTTGCTTTTAATTCTTTTAGCTGAATAATACCTGAACATCATGTTCTTTTTCCAACTCTAAAATTGGTCTGACCCGAAGGCAAACATGAATTCGTTCTTTGGATTCCAGGCTCTCTCTCTAATTAAAAGAAAAAGTGATAAAAATCTAGTTTGTGGCCAATAATTTTCGAATGCCCCAGACTTACAATTGCAGAGAACATTTTTTTCTCCTTAGTCAAGCCTTTTCCCTCAGTCCTTTCGCTCCATCTCTCTCATACACAGAGAATTAGCATCTCACTTATTACAGCAAAGCCTTGCAGATTCTTCACTATGAAAAAGCCCACTAGCTATTCCTAAATACACCATACTGATACCTCTCATTTCTGTGAAACATAAGCTACATAAGATGGCATGTCAGCTGTTTTTAAAAACTACATTACATTACTGTCTCAAGAGTTCAAGTCCTTGAATTTAGCTCAAGACTTGACCACTGAAAATGGTGCTTCTACCTTAACAACAAACTTAACAACAATCATATGAAGCCCCTGCAATCTCCATCCAAAGTACCTTGCAGTAACATTGGACCGGATTTTCTCCTATAAGACAACTTAAAAAAAAAAAAAAGATTCAAACCGTATTAGAGTCTGCTGCCAACAACTGACTAGTTAGATCAAATTGTGGAATTCATTCTACCATATTTACTCAAATTTCCTATGCCATTTCCAAAGCCGTTATTTCCCTAGTTATAATTTAAGATTTTTCTTTAAAAAAAACCAAAACTTTCCTCTGATTGTGAAACAGGATCTTTGAGCATAAAGGAGATCCTGAGTGTGTTAAGGGCCCATTTCCAGGTTATAATAACATCTATTGCAGACATGTCAAACTCGCAACGTCACGTATCGGGACAGTTTTGCCATTGTCAGCAATGGGGTGGGCGCGGCTTCCGGATGACGCGTCCAGCCGGCGGGCCAGCAGTTTGACACCCCTAATCTATTGATTACAATTTTTCTTGGCTGCTGTATATACTGTATTTATTGACATCATGTTTGCAATTGATTTTAAGTGATTTATGATTGTTCATCAGCCCAAAGTCAGTTGTTTGATATGGGTGGTCATAGAAACTAAATAAATACATTTCCACTGTTTATTCTCTTACCCGGCTTATATTGAAACTTGAAGAAAAATCACTGTATAGATTTTTTTTAACATCACTAGCATCCACAGGGCCAGTTCTTGGGGATAGCTCAACTGCTGAAAGAAAGGAAGGTCTGGAAACTGTTGGTTTATCCAGATTTGCCTCCATTCTATTAGAATACAAAAAGAAATAGAGGGTAGGTTACAACTCTATAATTGTAGAATAGACAATTATAGATGTATTTTTACAAACAATTCAAGGGGGCAAACACATTCAATACATCTTCCTCCTCTCATTTTTCCCACAACTCTAATCACTGGCAATACAAACCATTTATTATATCCTAAACCTAACACTATATCATTTCAGACAAGTGGCTATCCAGTCTCTTCTTAAAAACTTCTAGTGATGAAGCACCCACAACATCTGAAGGCAAGCTGTTCCACTGGTAAATTATCCTGTTAATAGGTTTCTCCTTAATTTCAGGTTGCTTCTCTCCTTGATTAGTTTCCATCCATTATTTCTTGTCTTGCCTTTTGGTGCTTTGGAAAATAAATTGACCCCCTTCTCGTGGCAGCCTCTCAAATACTGCCACAAAGAGGAGGGGGACAACATATTTACAAAAGCATCTGAGGGCAAAACAAGAAACAATGGATGGAAACTAATCAAAGAGAGAAGCAACCTGGAACTAAGGAGAAACTTCCTAACAGTGAGGACATTTAATCAGTGGAACAGCTTGCCCTCAGAAGTTGTGGGTGCTTCATCACTGGGGTTTTTTAAGAAACTGGACAGCCACTTGTATGAAATATATAGGATTTCCTGCTTGAGCAGGGTATTGGACTAGAAGACCTCCAAGGTGCCTTCCAGCTCTATTCTGATTCTGAAAATGTGCAGTTTATTTAGTACTTGTTTTCTAAATCTGACCTAGCAAGGGTTAACTAAATTAAAGCTTGATGAGCTATTTATTTTATTAATGAAGATCGCCTCCCTAGCTCTTTGGCTATGAGCTAACTCAAAGAAAACCTGGTCCTCTGTGTAATGTTAACAGTCACAGAAGGAACTGCTTGGGGAAAATCATGTATATACCTGGATACCAAGGCCACCTGACTTCACACAAAATGAAAGCCATGTGGTGGCAGGACTAAGGTGCTGACTTAGGGAGACCCACCCTCAGTCATAGTAACTCTTTAGCTGACCTTAGGCTGGTTCCTCTCTTGTGTTCCAACCTACAGGTACCTCACTGTTCTGGAGAAAAGAAACAGCATTATGGATGTTGCCTTGAGCTTCTGTACAAAAAGTACTAACTAATCTAACAAATAATACAATACTTTACAAGGTTAAAGACCTACCAACTACAACTGAATCACAGCACAAAAATCTGTGAGAAGAGCTTATTTCTGCTTTACCCATATTGCTTTTATTCCAGAAAGGCTTAAGTCATCTACCCCTATTCAACTGTGCCAATAGGAATACAAAACTTGTATGCTACTTAACTCTTAACACCTCTATTATTAAAGATCCATTTCTCTAACCCCACTTTAATGTCTATTAAGTATTATCACACATTCTCTTCAACACCACAGTGATTGGAAGCAGAGGCATAGAATCAGGACAGGAATCAGTAGTGGGGGGGAAAATCATACTATATTGTTAGGTTTCTGCCAAGTAAGAGGTGGGTAGCATTTCCATTTAGCAATGAGGAAGGGGCCTTAGTGTGCAAACCTCATTAGTTTGATTTATAAGTCAGTTGGTTTATAAGTAACGTTATTGGGCAAAGTTAATGAGTTTGGTGCGTAGTGGTTATATTCCAGGTTAGAAACCGGAAGTCAAAGCCAGTTGGGTGACTTTGGGCCAGTGATGCTCTCTCAGCCCTAGAAAGAAAACAAGAGCAAATTACTTCTGGAAAAACTTGCCAGGAAAACTACAGGGACTCGTCCAGGGAATCGCCATTGACTCGAAGTCCCACCCACCCCCCAAAACGGGGAAACTTAAGAGTGTTATGTCGGTAATAAAGGAATTTATTTCTACAAAAGAAAATATTTCAAGATTGTAATATGGTTTAAAATATTCAAAACAATGCGCGTGAACCTACGGAGAGCGAGAAAAGGGTTCAGAAAAAGTTCCGACTCAGTTTTGGATTTCAAAAGACTGGACTGAACGCAATGAATCCTGGCTATATATTTCCGGGAGGTGAAAAGGAGCATTTCATTTACTTACTTCCAAATCTGTTGGAGTGACCGACGATAAAAGAGGATCAAGTCAAGAAACTGGGCTGGGGGCTCCGTTCTCCCCACTCTAGGAAGCGGAAATCACGTCCGGGATCCTTTGCGTCCCATTACAATCCACCCTCCCCCGAGAAGCCACGATAAAAAAATATTCTCCACTGCAATGCACGCTTCAAAACCGTGCAAAAATCAGGGTCACAGCAGACCCTATTTTCAAAGCCACCAGTACAGAAACTCATCACTCACTTTAAGGTTCCTGAATCGCGGCTTTTTCAAATTCAGGCGCAAAGGCTGATGGGAGCTAAACGCTTACGCCGAAAAGACTCTTGGGAAGGGTAGGTGTTTTTTTTCCTTTACAAAACAGACGTTGAAGCAGTTCTGAGATATGGAGCTTTTCGTCGATTAGTGTGATAATTTTAAGGACTGGCCTGAAATTATTTTAGATAGTATATATAGAGGGGTAAAAAACGGCGTTGGACTTTAAACGGCTTTTACTGAGTGCAGTAGCACTCCACACACACACACACACACACTTTGTAAGCCATTCCTATTAGGTTCTGTGGGAAGTCCCCCCCTCCCCAGGAAAAAATATATTTCCTTCAAGGATCTTAAAGAGACAGAAAAGCATGCCCAGGTCTCCCTCCCCCAAGCAGAAGCCAGCCCTATACAAATGCAGATGTAAACCATCAGAAAGGCCCCAGCTAGGAGATCAAGAAGACAAAGACTTAAAATCTGCACACCCCACCCAAACTTTAGGAGTCATTAGCCCCATCACCAGGGAAGCAGGATATGATAATAGGATTAAACCACAGATACCAAGGCCTAGAAAAACACTCAGATTCAGTTCAAAGTTCATGCCACAGGAACAGGAAACTTCCAAACAAAAGGCTAGAGAGGATGTAAAAACCTACTGCACATGTGCTCAGCCCTTGATTTTTCTTTCTTTTCTGCCAGAGCCATCTTCCTGTCTGGCTCTCCTTTCCAATAAACTATAACCTTCCCAAAGCAGTTGCCATGTTTATTCCCAGCTTGGATGAACCAGGATGAAGACTTTTCTTCCAACAGTTATGTAGGATTTGATTCTTAGACAGGTTTTAATGCAGTGTTAACTGTGAGGCCACCTCACGTCAGAACATAGAAGCATCTATTCAAAGTAAATATGAAGACATTCAAGAAAGACACAAGAAAATTTCCCTTTATGTACATTTTGGGTCAGTTCCCAATAAAATCAAACAAGCAAGTCCCATCTTGTTTCATTTCAGTCATTTAACCTTCTCAATATAATTTAATAAAATGAACATTGCATCAGAATCCCAGTAGGCATCTCAAAACATTGAAGAGATTTCACAAATTGTGGGTTGGCCAATAAAGTTGACAGGTCTTGCTAATAATATACTAAATTCAACACATTGTGTAACCATTGGTAAAAACACTTCATCCATGGAGAAGTCAACACACGTTTTAAGGAGCCACAGTACCAAAAAGAAAAGAACAATCCCACAATAGGTTAAAGCAGAGATCCTGTACTCTTCAGGTCATCAACCTCATTGCGAAGTTTCAGATTGTTCATTGATCACCAAACTTTTATTTTTATTACAGCATGTCTCAACCTTGGCAACTTTAAGATGTGTAGGCTGGCTGTGGAATTCTGAATATTGGAGTCGGCAAATCTTTTTTTTTTTTTTTTATTGAAAATTTTTAAAAGTTTTACAATATATCTCCCCACCTCCCTCAAGCCCCACCCTTTCCCACCCCCCTCCCTTCCCCCCCGACTTCCCAGAGCTACACACAGGGTTTACAATACAATAATTATACTCTGTCTTAAATTATATTACCCTTAAGTTAACAATTCTATAACATCCTTTAGCTCTCTCC
>NW_015387854.1:0-20653 GCF_001527695.2 Protobothrops mucrosquamatus
GTTCTAAGTTGCTTCTCTCCTTGATCAGTTTCCATCTGTTGCTTCTTGTCCTGCCTTCAGGCGCCTTGGAGAATAGCTTGACTCCCTCTTCTTTGTGGCAGCCCCTGAGATATTGGAACACTGCTATCATGTCCCCCCTCGTCCTTCTCTTCGTTAAACTAGACATACCCAATTCCAGCAACCATTCCTTATATGTTTTGGTCGTGGTGACCAAAACTGCATACTAATGTATGAAAACCATTGGTTGCTCTGATAGTTTTGTACAATTTTTAACACATATGAATGACCCTATAGGATGCAATTATACACACATACACCAGGCTAGTAAGCTGTGCAAGAAAAATGAATTAGGATACTCTTGTGGTCAAAGACAAAAGATAAGGAATATTGTAAGAATGAATAAGTAGACAAGTAGCTATTGATGAAATGAAATGTCTCTTTTTTGATGCATGTAGCCCTCAACCTATGACCACAATTGGAACCAGAACTTCTGTTGCTAAGCAAGGCTGAAGTTAAGTGAGTTGTGCCCAATTTTGCAACCTTTTTTTAACCATTAACCGTTAAGCAAATCACTACAGTTGTTGAGTGAATCATGCAGTCATTAAGCAAATCCAACTTCTCCCATTGACTTTGCTTGTCGGAAGTTCACTGTGAAGGGCAGAAATTGCATTCAAATGACCCTGGGATGCTGCAACCCTTATAAATACATGCTGGTTTCCAACCACTCAAATTTTGATCACATGACTGGATGTTACAGCGGTCATAAATGTGAGGACTAGTTGCAAGTCACTTTTTTTCAGTGGTGTTGTAACTTCAAATGGTCACTAAACAAATGGATATAGGTCAAGGACTACTGAATATAACAACAGTTGATTGGACTAAACAATTGAAGGAATGCTTGGCCCATATGTTCGTGGACAGCATACGGCTGTCCTAGCCCTCAACCTTCTGCCCTGCAGATGTGTCCAAAACCAATTTTCCATTGGGAAAATTGGGCTAGCAAATAAAAACAGGTGGAAGTGCCTAATGGTTTCCTCTGCCATCATTCTAGAACAGACATGTCAAACTCGCGACGTCACATGATGTTACGCAACCTATTGGGACTGTTTTGCCATTGCCGCCAATGGGGTGGGCGCGGCTTCTGCGTGACGTGTCCAGCCCACGGGCTGGCAATTTGACACCCCTGTTCTAGAATAATAACTTTATTGTCACTTTAAATGTACACTAATCGACATACATTAAAATGAAGCTTCGTTGCATACAGCTCTCAAAGGGTTCTAAAACAGGGGTTAAATGGTATCTTTGCAGAAACTTTCCTATTCCAAATATAACTGCCTTAGTTCTTTTTAAAAAATGGATCTAATTAAATATTAATGCAAGCAACTTTTAGATTCTTGCAATTTTTTTGGAAGATATAAAGCATTTTTCATATTTAAAGTTTGACCTCTTCCTGTATCCTTTCCATTTTCGCTTTCTGCTCCTACATTTTCATTTTGGCTTCAGATGAAAATGGCTACTTGGAGATAAATGAATGCTTCTGCTATGGAGAAACTTCATCCCTTCTGTGGTCTATTTATACATGTCAGCTCATCATTTAGACCCCCTCCAATCATTTCCTCCCTCCATTAGTGTTCCAAAATATGACTGACCTGGCACTGAATAGAATAAATCACATACTGACACAGGAAGTCCTCATCTTAGAACCATTTATTTAGTGACTGAATTTACAATGGCATTGAAAAAAATAACATGATTGTTTTTCACAGTTATCACTGTTGCAGCATCTCCATGGTCTGGTGATCAAAATTAGCAACTGGCTGCTATTTATGACAGTTGGAGTGTCCTGGAGTCAAGTGATTACCTTTTGTGACTTTCTGACAAGCAAAGTTAATAGGGAAGCCAGGTTCACTTTACAACTGTGTTACTAACTTAGCAACTAAGTGATTCACATAACAAATATGGCAAGAAAGATAATAAAATGGGGCAAAAATCACTTAACAACTGTCTCAGCAATGGAAATTGTAGTCATAAGTCAAAGACTACTTCTGTTTGTGCTGACTTCAGAAAGCACTAACGTGTTTACACAAAAGCATTTTCTTATTAACAAGGCAATTTTGGAGAATACAGTAATTACTTACTGTGAGGCCATGGGATGTTTTATCTTCACAACACTCCGTATTTCTTGGATATTATTATCTGTGTCTAGTCCATCCTCTGTGTCTTCACCATAGCCGCTGTCTTCTGTATCTAAACTGTTGCTCCGATAGTCCTGTAGTTCTTCTTCTTCCAAACGTTTCCATCCCTTTGTCATCTCTGATACCAAATTAGAGCACTTTCTCCTTCTTGTAGGAGACATTTTATTACTAAGGATTTGATCAATATTTTTAGGGTCATTGATGATCTTTCCTGTCTCAGCAAATTCATCTTGTTCATATTTGTTGCTGAGAAGACCAATGTCACTACTTCTTTCAGAGAGTGACCGTACTACGCTTTTGGTAACTTCTTTACTTCTAATATTAAATTTCTCAAGAGCTTCTGTTGACTCATTTGGACTTTGTTTTCCATCTTCATTTGACGCTTGTTGTTCTGAGGGAAATTGTATCTCAGTTTTTGACTCATCTTTCTTGAAAGTTGGCAAATGTTTCGGAGGTGTCCACTCTCTTGGATCATTTGGTGATTTCTCTTCATTAGGTACCCATCCACTAGGTTCCTGGGCTTGCTTGGTGTTGTGTTCACTTGCCCACTGCTGCCAACCTTTTGCCAAGCTGATAACCAAGCTAGTCATTCGGATTTTTTTGATGGCCCTCTTGGAAGGCGTGGTATGCTGGTGTTCTTCTGGTGGCATGGCTTTGACTATGGTTTTCCAACGTTTGCTTATGTTAAAACTCAGTTCAGATTGTTTCTTGTAGCAAATAACAAGCAGGGAAGGATTGTGGAGATTTAAATAGAAGGGTGGGCTGCATGAAGCTAGAAAGTATGGGAAGCATTTCTCACATAGAGCCTTACTCTGACAGTGATCTTTTTTTAAAAGGCCCAGCTTGTATTTCAGCACAGCAGTTGGACACTTGATATGGTAAATATGAGTGACGTAGTTCCCTCATGTGTCAGATGCAGCTGTGGTGGAAATTAACAGAGGCACTTTATACATTTAGTTTGACAGTGAAACGTGTTCATGCTTTGCCTTCCTAAATAAATGGCCCTTGCCTAATTAGATAGTTTCTCTTTGCTGATTCCAGAAAAGCAAATGAGAGCATTTGGAATTACAATTCAAGAGGCTTTTACTTTTAACTAACAAACTTTGTGACTTTGTAACAATGCCAGATTACTAAGCCCATAAAAGGTGACTCAGATACGGCTCTTCCAATTGACTGTGCTTCATTGAAGGAAAGAAACCATATTAGTGCATTAACAAAATGCTCCTCACTATTTTTTTCTGCATTTGTGAAACCCCATTCCACTCAGAAGTCTAGGACAACTCGTCACAGTCAACTCACCACAGCCATCTTGTCATGGCCAACTCCCCATGGCCAGCTCGCTGTGGGACCATTCTCCACAGGATAATCCATGCAGAATAACTCAAAGCGATAAATGTTATCTGCCACTGTTTCTTCTACATTATTTCCATTTTTGCCAATGTCAAAGAAACAGTGGCAGATAACATTTTTCACATTGCATTATCCCATGTGGAATTGTTCACTGTGAGTTGTCCTGTATAAGTTGGCCACAGCGAGATGGGTCCAGTGAGATGGCCGTGGTGAATTGGCTGCAGCAAGATGGTCATGGCGAGATAGCCATGGCGATTTGACCAAAGCGAGTTGTCCCATTCCCCCCAAGTTTGGCTTCCAGGAGCTCAATAGAAGTATCAAAAAGGGGTTCTATAGGGACAGATTCTATAGCCATAAAGACCCATCAAAACTAATTTGATCCTTCTTTAATTTCAAGATGTATTACAAGTGCAGGAAATCTTCATTTCTATTTTTCCCTTTTCTTAGCTTTTTTCCCTTTTCTTAACTGAGAATCTGGCAACAATCTGGGGAAAAACAATTGTTTTCCCTCTGTCTTTATTGATGACAAGATAAGATTTTCCATGCAAAACCCCTTAAACAATCTTATGCTGCAATGCTAATTCCCCATCTTTATTGATTGCTGGGTAGATTTTTTTTTCCATAAAGAAACCTTGAAACCATCCCATGATGCTGTGGAAATGTTCATGAGGAATTCAAAAGACCAATCTAGCTTGGTGGTAAGCCAGCTATTTGTTGTATGGCACCTATTTGGTTTTCTGCAGCAAACTAGAGAATTATAAGATATCAACTAGTATTGAGATTAGTAATAGACAATCTATGATTACAAAATGACAGTAGCATTCCCACATTTTAATGTCCTCAAGTCATTTGCTATTATCTTGTAATTGCTAATTAAAAAGTTGCTTGCCTCTGATTAATATTTGTCTGGCAAGGGAGAAAGGAACATCTCTCACTTTTTCCATCCTACATGCTTGAGATTTTGTAAGAGAAAAGCAGTCATTGGTAAGTGACACAAATAGAGAGCTAAACTGGATCATATGAATCACTGGCTGTGCTAGAACTTCCCTGTAATCATATCAGATGTCAATTTTACATTGGACAAGAATAATCAGTATTGAAAGCCTTCATTTTATTTAGTTTATAGACTGGTCCTAAAAAGGGAAAAGGAGTAATCAGGAAACTTAACCCATATTTTAAATAGTAAAAATCAGTCAATCAATCAGTCTATCAATGATAGTAATAAAATATATTCATCAGAACATACAAACCAGACTAGCTGAAAATTTAAAAGCAGGCACACATACAATTGTTAGAGGAAACAAAATAGGTGGATAATAGAAGTAAGATACAGGTAGTCTTTGATTTAGGATCACAATGGAATCCAAAATTTTCATTGCTAAGCAAGACAGTTGTTAAGTGAGTTGTGTCCTATTTTATGACCTTTTTTGCCACAGATGTTAAATGAATCACTTCAGTCGTTAAGTACATCATATAATTGTTAAATGAATCTGACTTCCCCCATTGACTTCACTTGTTGAAGCCAGCTGGGAAGGTTACAAATGGTGGTCACATGACCGAGAGACATTGCAACTCTCATAAATACACACCAGTTGTCAAGCAACCGAATTTTGATCACGTGACCACGAGGATGCTGCGATGATCGTAAGTGTGAAAACCATCATAAGTCACTTTTTTCAGCCCCACTGTAATTTTGAACGGTCATTAAACAAATGGTTGTAATAGTTCCATGTAGGGAACTACTGTAGTTCCATGCAGGGATTATCAGTGGAGAATTAGCCTCAGTGAAGAATGTAAAACATTTTTCATGCCATGCTTGTCTTTTGAATATATGCCACAAACTAGGGATGGTCAGCAAAAAAAAATCTAAATGATGGTTTCCTGTACTTTTCATTCTACTTGCAATTGATAAACCGTTTGTTACTCTCCATGTGTTAAATAATTTCCCAAAATGTGTACTTCCATCCTTTAACAGCCTAAAGAGCAACAACCAAAAAGAATCGAATAGTTGGGCCAAAAAATGTTGCCCTTTTGGTGGTGCGATTGTTTGACTTGAAGGTGCCCTGGAAGGTTGGAAAGCTGAGTTATAATTCCTGACCTCTCAAATATTGCCTAGTGTGTGAAACAGAATTTGTCTCTAATGACAAAACTGCCTTTCTGCTAGAAATATATAAGGAATAAGTAAAATATAAATATATTTTTTAAAAAAATCTGTTCTCTGGAGTTGTATTGTGTAGCTTCTTTTCAATCATTCTCAATGTCATTTAATTAGGCAGATAAGCCACAATATTACCTATCCACAGATAGTCTTCGATTTATGATTACAGTTTAGGCCCAAAACATCTGTCAGTAAATAGTGCAGTTGTTAAGTGGTTTGTCACTGATTTTATAACATTTTTGCCACAGTTATTAAGTGAATCACATAGTCATTAAGTGAATCCTGCTTCCCCATTGACTTTACTTGTCGGAAGCCCCTGGGAAAGTGATAAATGGTGATTATATGATCCCAGGATGCTGCAATTGTTGTAAATATGTCAGTTGCCAAGCACCCGAATTTTGATCACATGACCCCAGGGACACTGCAATAGTCATAAGAGTGAGGATCAGTCAGAAGTCACTTTTTTCAGCACTTTCGTAACTCTGAACAGTCATTAAACAAATTGTCATAAGTCAAGGATTCCCTTTATTTGGAACTTGGCTTTATTGATGCCAAAACTGATTAGAGCTTTGCAGCAGTTTTGATCCCAAACAGGTGCTACAGAGCTCTTGATATCTCTTTAAAATGATTTGTTATGCTTGCTTTCCCATACAGTATGTTCCAGAACATTTTTGGGGAACCAATCCAGAGGGCTGCACAGCCTTCTCATTGAAAGCAACTGATTTAGCATTCCCTCTTCATGGAAATGATGGGAAACTGTTGTTAAAAGCCTGCTGCAATTATAATTCAATGCAATGCAAGGAAAAATCCCATTGGCCTTGCTCAAACCCAGCTTTCCATTTAACCTTCTAAAGAAAGGAAGTTGTAGATTGTATGTAGGCTCCCCATATGAATTATATCCCTGATCCTGCAAAGGTATAAATCACTGGAAGGACCTACTCTTGAAAAGCAATGTTGTAAATAATGTAAGGACTTCATGCATTGTCTTTATTTCCAGGAATGCCTCTGCCATGTGGCCCCCCCCCTCCATTATGTTTATGGGCATGGAGGCTGAGTGGTTGTAGTTCAATAGTTTTCTTGGATGGCCATTTGCCCAGAAGAAAAAAGGTGAACAAGGAATAAACTATAAGGAAAGTTAAGAGAGGACAAAGAAACTACTTTGTTTTTAGTGCCCATAGAATCTACTAAAAAAATCCCTATGTGGTCAAAACAGATTGGAAATGTCTCATATTAAATTTTAACAAGCATATTAATTTTTTCCAAAGCTCCAAAAAGCAAGACAAGAAATAATGGATGGAAACTAACCAAGGAGAGAAGCAACCTATAAAAGGATAAATTTCCTGGCAGTAAGAACCATCAGCCAGTGGAATGGCTTGCTTTCAGAAGTTGTGGGTGCTCCATCACTGGAGGCTTTCAAAAAGAGTATGGCCAGCCATTTACATTACATGAGTCCTGATATGTAATTTAGCCATCACGTCTTAATAACCATCCCAGAGAAAAGGAGTAGAAATGATCATCTGCCTATCTTTTTTCCTCCCAAACAATTGATTTCCTATTGCAATATCAGAACTGATCTAAATTTTCCTCTGGGTAGGGAATGTGATCAGGAGTGCTTTTAATTCTTTTCATTCCCTACAAGACAAGAAACAATGAATGGAAGCTAATCAAGGAGAGAAGCAACTTAGACTAAGTAGAAATTTCCTAACAGTGAGGACAATTACCCAGTGGAACAGATTGCCTTCAGAAGTTGTGGGTATTCCATCACTAGAGGCTTTTAAGAAGAGACTGGATAGCCACTTGTCTGAAATTGTCTCCTGCTTGAGCAGAGGGTTGGACTAGAAGACCTCCAAAGTCCCTTCCAACTCTGTTATTCTGTTAATATAGGGCAGGGGTGTCAAACCTCTGGCCCGCGGGCCAAATGCGTCATGCTGAAACCACGCCCACCCCATTGCCGGCAATGGAAAAAAAGTCGCAATACATTGCGACACGTCGTGTGATGTTGTGAGTTTGACACCCCTGATATAGGGGGTCAAGGAGGTTGAAAACAAATTATGTAAGATTCTAAATCATGACATTGCAGTAGTCATCTGTTTTTATTTGAAAGAAATATTGACCACATATAGATCAGTTGAACAAGGTTATTGTGTGAAGTTTCTGCATGAAAATGACTCTGTACCTGATATACCCAGTTGCCAGCCAGATGTCTCTGCCTGTGGGAAGCTGTCAAGCTGCACCGTTCTTCCATTTCTCAGCAACCAGTTTTAAGAGGAATCGTTTCTCCAACATGGAAATAATATCTATCTTTAGTAGAAGTCACTGAGATTAGTTGTTTTTCTCTTACTGTCCTAAAATTAGAAATGGATATTGTGCCAATGAAGCCAAGATTCAAGGCAGACAGAAACTCAGGAAGGATAAAATAGCTATTTTTTTATATTCTTCAGTATATGTGCCAGTTAATGGGCCAATATACATAGGTATATAAGTTATTTATAGTGAAAACCTGTGAGCATGGCATCAAGTAGGGCTAAACCTAGACAAATATACACACACCTTGAGCACATCCCACTGTTTCATTCCTGCAAGCCTTGCTTTCCATATGAATATCCTTGTAAATAATTTCCCATTCCTTATTGAATGAAACCACTCAAAATATTTTGGAGTCATCAGTAATCTGAAATGTCTCACTGTTAATTTAAAATACTCAGGTGTATTTTATGAAAAAATGATATAGGGCAGGGGTGGGCAACCTTGGCTCTTTTATGACTTGTGTACTTCAACACCCAAAATTCCTGAACCAGCCATGCTGACTCAGGAATTCTGGGAGTTGAGGTCCACAAGTCATAAAAGAGCCAAGGTTGCCTACCCTGATATAGGGCTTGTTTGAAATGGTACAGGGTTTCCTGCATGAGCAGGAGGTTGGACTAGAAGACCTCCAAGGTCCCTTCTAACTTTATTATTCTATTATTCTGCTAAAACAAAAAAGCATCTGTTCCAATATGGAATCTTAGCTTGATTCCTTCATACATCTTGCAAATGTTATAAATTTACTTTCCCCCCCTGTTCTTTAACCATTACCATTTCAGAAGACAATATTTCATTTTGTCCAACAGATTCTTAGGCAACAAGCCTGGAATTGTCTACATCCGTGTTTCTCACCCTGGCAACTTTAAGACCTATGGACTTCAACTCCCATAATTCCCTAGTCAGCATGCTGGTTGGGGAATTCTGCAAGTTGAATTCCATTGGTTCAAGTTGCCAAGGTTGAGAAATATTGATTTAAATTCATCTTAGGTACCTTTTATTTTTCATGTTCCACACTTTTTTTGGAAAGAGAAGGGAGAATAGGTCAATTTTCCAGTGGCTGTCAACCATTTTGATAGCTAGAATCTAAATACTGATATCAATATTACAAGCAGAAGAGTATATCTAAAATATGTTACCCTTTTGTTTTCCTGAAATCGGTCTGAAAATTAAGTAGAATAGATTCAGCATTGCACAATGTAGAGGATAAATGTTACAATTCCTTGTTTCTAGTTTGTTTTCCACAGATACAAGCTATGAAAATGGAATTTATCCACTTTAGCATTCAATAACAAATGAGAAGTTGATTCTTCCTCATGTTCCCCATAGTGCCTTTCAATTGATTTCTTTTCTAAGCAATGGCTTTGACCAGCACTAATAATTCAATCATCCTGGTTTCCCCAAAGCATTTTTTTTGTCTCTGCGCTATTTCTATCGACAGAGTGCTGCCAGATGAACATCTAGCATGAATTATGATATCACATTTGGGTTGTTAAACTGAACTGATTTACTAGAAGATATTTTGCCATTCTTTTTCTCCTAGCTGAATTATGATTTCCAAGGACTGGTAGAAAACCATATGATAGAAACAGAGGAAGCAAGAGCCTAGATCAGTGATGGCAAACCTTTTAGAGACCGAGTGCCCAAAAACTGGCCCTGCCCCCACTCCACCCCCTACCCCGCCCCTACCTCACCTGCCCGCAGGGCCACTCACCACCTCCAGGGTCCGCTGCAGATCGCCCAGGCAGCCCAGCAGCACCATGGTAGCCACGGCCTCTGCCCGCGCCCCACAGCATCAACTGTGCACGATGGGGCGTGAGGGCAGAGTCTTATCTACGCTGTCTGCCATGTCCTTGGCTGCACTGCTCTGTGTGGGACACACTTGGGGGTGACTCTTCCCCAGGGGGGCTGCTGGTGAGAAGGGGGTCGCGGGGGGAGGCAAGGCTGGGGCAACGGCACGTGTGCCTCTTGCATGCATGCCATAGGTTCGCCATCACTGGCCTACATGCCTTCAAGGGGAGTGTTTATAGTTAATTCGCTGAATGCAATACAGCCAGTCTTGAATCTGTTTCTCTTCTCTTTTCAAACTTGATGGTTTCTAGTCTCATTATTGTACAACAAAATGAACATTAAGTTCATGTTGGTCATTTACATAATGATTCTGTAGTCATTCACATAGGGACAGCATTATGGATGTACGTGTGTTCATGTGCAAACCACTTGTACATCATTGCAACACAGTTGCAGTGTCCCAGGGTCATGTGATCACCCTTCGTGACCTTCTGACAAGCAAAGTCAATGGGGAAGACAGATTCACTTCACAAACAATTTACTAATGATTCAGTTAACAACTGTGGCAAAAATGGGTAAAAAGAGGGGCAAAACTCAGTTAACCACTGTCTCACTTAGCAACACAAATTTTGGGCCCAGCTGTGGTCATAAGTTGAGGACTACCTGTACTGACAAGGTACCATTGCAGTCGCATGTGTCCCATAGGGATGATAGACATGACCAGAGAGACAGAAATAGCAAACATAGAAATGACAAAGAAACAAGGAATGATGGATGGAAACTGATCAAGGAGAGATTCAACCTAGAAATAAGGAGAAATTTTCTGACAGTGGGAACAATCAACCAGTGGAACAGATTGCCTTCAGAAGTTGTGGGAGCTTCAAGAAAAGACTGGACAGCCACTTATCAGAAGTGATATAGGGTCTCCTGCTTGAGCAGGGGGTTGACTAGATGACCTACAAAGTCCCTTCCAATTCTGTTATTCTGTATTCTGTAGAAAGGACTCCTCCTCTATTCTCAACTACAGCCAACTTCTATCAAGACATCCTTGTAAATAGGAATTTGCTATAAGTATGTAGTCCCATGTGTTTGTAAACAGAGTTCTGAACCTCTGGAGATTAAGTAAAGATCCCCTTTCTCAGCCTCCCTCTATAATTCTTTCCCCCTTGGTTATATATGATTTAGATAATAAAATGCTACAGCCTGAAACCTTTCCCAGAGTAAGGATAAATCATGCAGATCAATGTCTGCACTCCCAAAACCTACCTAGTTTGGTTGGATTAACCTTCATTTGGGGTTTCTTTTGATTTAGCATTTTCTGCAAATTCTGCACAATTGCTTTGTTTATGATTCAACATATAGTGCAAACTCATAAAATGGGTTAATTAAGGATGTTGTGCGAGCCCATCTGCACGGTGAGAAAGGCCTGTGGGGCAACCCCCATAACTCTTGGGAGTATGTTGTAACCGGTCAGTTTTACGGCCTTGCCAGATGATTTAGCCTTTCACCTTCCTTTGGTTTTCAATATTTATTTCTCATTGTTTATATTGGAAGAAAAGAAATATATCTGACCAGGGACCCAAGAGCATGTATTGGATTGTTTTCTTCACATCTTTCTTCAATTAACAAAATTGTGTCAGGCAGCTTAATTGAAGAGAGTCTTGAACGCTGACAATGAACTCAGAATTATTTTTTTAAAATACAGCTTTACTGAGTAATCAATCTTTTCAACATGCAAGCAAAGTAAAACTATATGAATAAATAGGCTGAAGAGCAACTGAAGAACGTGTGGTAGCAATAAATCTGGAGAGAAATATACATTGAAGCATTTAAGACAGTCAGATTCTACTCTCATCTCTGTCATCTTTGACCTTCACATCAAGAGCCTCTCCCTTTAAAGTCTCAGTCCTTTAAATCCATTTGATAACTTTTAATTACTGAGTAGGTAAGCCACTTCTTTTGGAACAACCTAGGAGCTGGGCGTGACGAAATGCAAAACACAAAATAATAATTTGGCAAGGCAAATGACAACAATATATCATAACATCTTTTCAACACCAGTGTATCATTCCTTAATAAAATGCAATTAGCAAAATACAGATTTTAAGCAAAGATACAATTTTTAAAATTAAATGCATTGATCCTTTTATCATTTCCAATACTGAACAATAGGTTGGATGGATGGACCAAGTGGAACTTAGGACAATTACTATATTTGTACAAGATTTCTCCAGAAAAGACCTTGCATTTGGAATATATGTTGCATCATCTATCCGTGTTGGAGGTGGAGAATGATGGCCACTGTTTGACTTATGGATTTCAACGGCCAAAATTCCTGAGCCAGCCATGTAATATGCAACTTTTTTAATGATAAAAAGCTTCATGAAATGGAAATGGAGTCCACTGCCTGTTTAAAATATAATAATGTCATTTTTAAACAGGCGGTTCCACAATTAACATGCTACACCAAAAAAAAAAAGGGCCTTGTCTTGAGTTTCAAATGACCTTTCAAAGGAGACTTTTCACAGGACATCTGGTACAATTACAGGCTAGACTGATAAATGTCATGTCTTTAAATGAAGTCACAACCAGCATCTTCAATTATGTATGGAAATAAAAAGTAGAAGTATTGCATTGAAAATGTACCTCTGTGTTCCCTTAAGAACATGATCTTGTAAGATTCTTCAAGGCAAGTATGACTTTGTATAGGTTCTTCCCCAAGGTAGCAGTGAGAATCTAGGATTTCTTTCTCAAAACAAAGTCCACAGTACTGTTGTGTCCTGGGCCTGCTGAGTCATGAAGCTGCAGAAGGGCCCGGGCAAACCACGTGGTTGCCCTGGACCAGACAGGCTGTCTCCAGCCTTGTGCGCATGCGCAAGGTGGGAGAATGCTGTGGAATGATTGGCTGACGCTGTCCCTGCCAGGGGACTATAAAAGGACCTGCGCCATTTTTGTTCTCTGTTCTGTTGGTGAATTGCAAATAAAGGAAGACTGTTTTTGTTACTCCGCTTCGTCTCCATGCCTCGTGTCTGGGAACAGAACAGTACAACATTGCCTAATCACAAGTTTTCCTCCAAATATTTGTTCCCTGCAGCAAAAATATCAAAATACAGGTAATCCTTGATTTACGACCACAACTGAGCCTAAAAATTATGTTGTTAAGTGAGACATTTGTTAAGTGAGTTTTGCCCCATTTTATGACCTTTCCAGCCACAGTTGTTAACTGAATCTGGCTTCCCCATTGACTTTGCTTGTCAGAAGGCAGCAAAAGCTATTCACGTGACTCCAGGACACTGTGACCATCACAAATATAAACTGGTTGCCAAGTGTCTGGATTTTGATCATGTGACTACAGAGATGGTGCAATGGTCTTAAGTGTGAAAAATCACCATAACTCACTTTTTTCAGTGCAGTTGTAACTTTGAATGGTCACTAAATGAACTGTTATAAGTCAAGGACTACTTGTAAAGCTCTCACCCCATTTCAAGTGAAGAAACTTACTGGCTTAGCAGTCAAATTGTATCATTACAGTGCTAATCCTCCTATACCTGTATATTAGCAGACTACCCTACTCTAGATAGCCAAAACAGAACATGCGGCTTACACATCTGTATTTCCAATAGAAAGAACAACTGGGAAAATCACTCTGCATGTATATGCATGTATATGTGGTCAGGCTAACTTAATTTATTAGATCTTTTTCTGCTCTATTTCTTTTGAAAAAGCAAAATTTCATTGTATCTTATAATGACATTCCATTTTAAAGGATTCAATAAAGCAAGGCTGGAAGATCCTTGGGGTACAGAATTTGTCAGCTAGAAAATAACATCCTTGAACTCTTTTGTAACTAAGGGAGCAGCTCTTGGAACCCACCCATAGCACCCTACAACCCTCTGGTGCTTGACAGGTCTATTAATATGAATGGACTTTTTTTTTTAAAAAAAGCTACGACCTGTTCAGAAGACATATTTTAAAAAAGCAACTCATTCAAACCCAGTAAGCTAGTTACTTCCTTCTGCAAGGTCAATTTTAGGGGAACTTGATTATAACTGAGGAAGGTGGAGGGAGTCAGTTATGGCAGCAATGAGTGCAACATTCAAAGAAGCGAAGGACCAAGGTGGAGACAGGTGGTCCTTGAGAAAATCTATTTACATGGTTGCTGAAAGTCAACCCCAACTTGATGGTTTATAATCAGTCAATCAATCTGACCTGGCCTTCATAGTTCATCTGAACATTTGGAACATTTCCTTGCCTTTGTGAAAGAAAGCTACAGGAAGAAATCTAAAGGGATGTCATATAAAGAAAACTGTTTTAGACACCCCTCACTGGCAAAGAAGAGGGGAAAAGTTTACACTGTGTGTTTGTGTGTGTATGCCAAAGGGAAAATTGAGGCACTACAGGTTTTAATTTTTTTCTGTAAAAATTACTCCAAAAAGGACAGCTGCCATGTAGTCAGGCAACTGGGATACCAGCCAAGATGGCTTCCACTCATTTATTCTGAGCAGACCTAAATTGATTAAGTTATTGGCTGCTGGATCAATGAGTTAATCTGTTTTCTGACATAGTGGCAGATGAATCCTGCTTCTTAATTTTTCCAGAATGCCACTGAGGTAACCTAGCCTGTTATGGGGACTGTCTTATGCACACTAAACGTATTGAATACAGGGGTCTTCTAAGTAAACACACATTGGATGGGACTGTAGAATAGCTTCACCAAGTAGATGGTCTGAAAAAATATGTGTGTGGTTAAAACTTCATTTTGCAAAATGGGAATGCATACATTAATAGGTGTATGAAGCAGGCATGTTCAAGAACCATAAGGCTTATAGAGATGAGGTATATTCCAAATCAAAACTTACGAAAGGACCACAGATGATCTACTGCTGACAAAAGGGTGATAATCCTTTAGAAGGCTTTATTAAAAGATGCACAGATGGATTTGTCTTCCTCAGCTAAATAAAATGCATAACTCCTGTAGCCTGGATGAAGTTAAACTCATTCCAAATTCTTCAGTGACTTAGCTGTAACTGAGAGTTCAGGAGTCCCAGGGTTAATAAGGGCACACCAAATCAGAGGTTGCTGTAGCTGCAACACAGCACAAGCAGCTTCAGCCAGGAAAAACACTCACATTAGTCAGGACCAGGACGGCTGTTACCTACTGATCAGATCTGTAATCTGAAACTGTTTTTTTTCTTCAAAGTCAATTGCTATCTTGGCCCTGAAAAACATATGGTGTGCTTACATATGCATCCACTTAGGCTTGAAATTCTTTCCACAGCCTTCTGTCAAGAAGCAAGATTTAAAAGTGGAATTGTTCCTTTCCAAGTCAAGAGACATACTGTTCATTTGGGGGAAAGTTATCTAATGATACAAGACCTGATAAAAATTGATTTTGAATTAAATAACATGGGTGCATGTCATGTGCAAATATATGTATGTGACAGTACCACTGTTAAAAAAAGATAACTTCTGATCATTCATCCATCAGTTATGCATCAATCCTGTAAATAGAATTTTTTTTGCATGTCCCTGGAAAAAAAATACCACCTGAATTACAGGTTATAGGCCATCTCAGTTCTGTGCAACATACCTTCCCAAAGTAGCTGATAAATCTACTAAGTTGCTTCTCTTCTTTGGCTTTATCCTAACTGTGATTTAAGAAGTGTAGTCAGTGGTGGGATTCAGCTGGTTCGCACCACTTTGGCAGAACTAGTAGCTACGGTAATTTTTTGTTGCCCAGGCCCAGAATGGACTTCTGGAAGTGGCATCCACATAGAGAACCGGTTGTTCACATATATGAATCCCACCACTGAGTGTAGTCATGTAAATGTTAACAGCAATCTGATTTCTGAGCCATGCACACTGTGCAGAAAACCAAGAAGCTCTAAGAGGGGACCAGATCTTCTTTCAGATTTTATTCCTAATACCATACTGCAGGCTCCAAGCCTTTTGCTTCCACTTTTCTCCAGAAACCTTGCCATATTCATCATCATGCAAACACTCATCATTCTTGCTAATGCCTGCAGACATCTCTTTTTCTGCTATGTCTTGTGACTGAAGATAGATGGAAAGTATTATTATGCATTTTGGTCTAGAGGCAGTGTTATTCTGCACTTCATTGTATCTGCCTAGAGCCTATTAGTGTTTTTTGTTCCTGTTTAAAAGAATAAAGATTATGTCTAAGTTCCTGACTGATAGGTCTACTAAGTTTTTCAAGCAGGTACCATGGTAATAAGGGTGGTTCTAGATAATTGCTACAGTTGTGGTTGCTAATAAACAATTCACATAAAGTGCCTCAGACCTTGTGTGAAAGCACCTCTCTGCTAATCATTAAAGCAGAATCCTCTAATTTTCAGACCTGTGTAGGACCTTGGAAAAAAGCCTAGATGCTTTACAAGTCACGTTGGCTATAAGGAATTTACTTTTTTAAAAGTTGAATGTTTCTTTTTCAGGCTCCTGTGAAAGCCAGAAGAAATAAGATGGAAGAAAATGTTGGTCTCTCTTGTATAAGGTCTTAAGAACTTGTGATTTTTTTCCCCCAAAATATGAACAGCCATAATAATATCTTCATTCTATGTCTGGCTTCACTGGATAGATCATTTCATAACTTTTTTACCACTAATACCACTGCTTTTTGGTACTGTCACTCCTTCAGATTGTCCTACCTCACAGAAGGAGGGGACAAGATGCCAGAATATTACTACTCACTTTCCTTGTTTCTTCCATTTGGAGCAGCCAGAAAATCATAACAGCAGTGCCGGAAAAATGCATAGATTAGTATCCTTCAATATTATATGATGGTTAATATTTATCTAATCTTAAGCCTAAATGCTTCAAATCTCTCAAAAATCATTTGAACAGTGGGCATCATGGATCTGCCTAAATCAGGCTGTTAACATATCTACTATTAGATATTCTTCAACTACAGAAGTCAGAATTCTTGGACAAATTAGCGTAAGAGCAAATCAGTACTACAGGTAGTCCTCAACTTAGAGATCATTTCAAGCTACAACGGCACTGAAAAAAGTGACTTATGACCATTTTCACACTTATGACCATTGCAGCATCCCTATAATAATGTGATCAGAATTCAGATGCTGACTCATGCTTATGATGGTTGCAGTGTCTGGGGTCATATAATCACCTTCTGCAATCTTCTGACAAGCAAAAACCACTGGAAAAGACAAATTAGAAACAAAAATTAAAATAAGCAAGAAAATGGTAAGAAAACACCTATCTGACCTTGACAAATATAAATCACCAGGGCCTGACAGATCATATCCCAGAGTTCTGGGATAACAATGTTATCTCAAAACCATTGTACCACATCTTTCAAAAATCCTGGAACACAGTACCTGAGGATTGGAAAAGGGTTGATGTGGTTCCCATCTTCAAGAAAGGGGACAAAACGGACTCAGGAAACTACAGACCAATCAGTTTAAGATCAATACCCGGGAAGATCCTTGAAAAGATAATCAAAAAACAGATCTGCGAACAACTAAAAACAAACAAAGTTATAACTAGTAGCCAGCATTGGTTTGTTAAAAACAAATCATGCCAAACCAATCTTATTTCATTCTTCGACAAAGTGACTAAACTAATAAACCAGTGAAATACTGTGGGCATAGTATACTTAGACTTCAGTAAGGCATTTGATAAAGTAGACCACAACCTACTCCTTGGTAAGCTAGAAAAAGGTAGAATAGAAACATTACCACCAGATGGATCTGTAGCTGGCTGGCAAACTGTACTCAACAAGTAGTCCTCAACGATACTACATCCACATGGAGAAAAGTAAGCAGTGGGGTACCACAAGGTTCCATCTTAGGCCCAGTACTCTTCAATATCTTCATCAATGACTTAGATGAGGGAATTGAAAGGGAACTCATCAAATTTTCAGATGACACCAAACTGTCATCACCCCAGAAGACCAAGTCAGGATCCAAAAAGATCTTGACAATCTTGAACAATGGGCCCTTTCCAACAAAATGAGTTTCAATGTGGATAAAAACAAAGTTTTACATTTAGGCAGGAAAAATCAAAGATACAAGTACAGATTGGGCAAGACCTGGTTTAAAAACAGTAACTGTGAGAAGGACCCTGGAGTCCTAGTGGATGATTACTTAACCATGAGCCAGCAATGTGCAGCAGCAGCCAAAAAAGCTAATACAATCCTGGGTTGTATAAACAGAGGCATAGAATCAAGATCACGCAAGGTATTAGTACCGCTTTATAAAATCTTAGTAAGACCAACCTTGAATACTGCAGCCAATTTTGGTCACAGATGTTGAGAGTTTGGAAAAGATTCAGAGAAGAGCAACTAAGATGATCAAAGGCCTGGAGACTAAAACATATGAAGAACAACTGCAGGACTTGGGTTTGGCTAGTTAAAGAAAAGAAGAAATAGGGGAGACATGATAGCAGTATTCCAGTATTTGAGGGGCTGCCACAAAGAAGACGGGGTCACGTTATTCACCAAAGCACCAGAAGGCAGGACAAGAAACAATGGTTGGAAACTGATCAGAGAGAAGCAACCTGGAATTAAGGAGAAACTTCCTGACAGTGAGTACAATTAACCAGTGGAATAGCTTGCCCCCAGAAATTGTGGGTGCTCCATCACTGGAGATTTTTAAAAAGAGGCTAGACATTCGCCTGTCTGATATATAATACTTAAACCATGGAATGAGAGAAAAACAGGAAATTATAAATTAAGACAACATTACACGAGCATTCTAAATTGTAGTAAACATTTCAAGCGGTCATCGCTGGAAAACAAAGAAATGACTTCATCCCTAAAATTACAATTAGGAAATTAGAGCCATTGTCCGACATTAGCATCAATATTGTTATCTGCAAAATATTTACTGCTGCTGTATCAGAAGCCCAGCCAAAGTTCATGGATGCCAGGCATACACATTGTCATGGCTTGTCTGGCAATATTTCAGGATCATTGCTATACCAACTGTCACTGTTCATTCTGGGTTCTTAATGAAATGTACTCAGAAGTTGCAATGCTCAGAGCATCAAATCCTCAGCTGCTGAATTTGGCTTAAATAGAAACTAGTGGAACATTTTTTTTCTCTGGCAATATGTCTAAAAATACATAACAATATTATATCACTTTCCTTTCTGATTTGGCCTTCCTTCCTTCCTTCCTTCCTTCCTTCCTTCCTTCCTTCCTTCCTTCCTTCCTTCCTTCCTTCCTTCCTTCCTTCCTTCCTATTACATACAGTGTAAACTTGGACAGAATGGTGTGTTCCAAAAATCCTTAAGCCATGTCCAAGGATGTCTCTTTTTCTTTATCTGAACCTCTTACATATAAAGAACGAAAGCTAAAATCCCTATCAAAGTAAGGTCTAGTCATTGTGCATGCTTGTGTGTGTATATATAAAATTACTCATACCTTGTATGCTTGGCAAGGTTGGCTAATATTCCACAAATATTCTTTAATAGACCTACCAAATCTGGGCAACAAATGTCTAGCTAGATACTAGGTAGCCACAAAAACCAGAAAACACTAACAAGCTGCTACCATCTAGTTGTCCAGATTTTTGAAGCTTATAGCTTCAGTGCTTGATCTCTGTGGAAGAGGCTGCTCCTTGGGACGCTGTGGGTAATCTGGTGGATTCTAAGTGTTTGAGGGAGATAGACTTCTTTTGAGAAGGGATAAACCCTTTGCTTCAGATTCAAAAAAGAAATCTGACATAATCCAGGCTTCCATCCCAGGAAGGATCACTATCACATATTGCAGCTCCAATAACCTCCCAGGTACACAATTGCTTAGTTAAGCAAGACTTGTAAGTAAGGATGATGCAGGTGGAAACTATCTGGAGCTGAAGAACATGGAGAGTGATGGAAGACCTGGTGAACTTGTATAATGCTGGATTTCAGAACTTGAATTAAAAGCCCTTTAAAGATGGGTTTTGATCCCTTTAAGATCCTCCAGTTAGAGATTTATTTATCAGTTCCCTTCCAGTTCTTCAGCAAATCCTGTAAGACTTTTCTAGCTAGTAATTTTCCACCTCCTGTTTATTATTTCCCCTTTTCTGTCCATACTGCATCGTGTTTGATGTCATCAGCAGTTGCCAAGGCAACATGGAATCTCAACTCAGGCAATTGAAAAGGAAGAAGGACTACATTTGTGAAATGTATTGTTTGCTTTTTCACTGAGCTTTTTTTTAACAGGTCAGGATACTCATATCAGAATGTACCAAGGAAGGGAGAAATGGGATAATGAAACTTAAAGAGAGGAAACAAAAGAGAAAAAATTATGCCTTGGGGAAATTGTGTGATTTTTTTTTAACTCAGATCATTTATCTCAGAAACACTAGAAAAAGAAATTGGTACTAAAAACTGAATTGAATGAAATATATAAATGTCCAAATAAGCCAAAGATATAGGTTTCTCAGACAATAACATGCAAAGCTACATCTTGCTATAAATCCATCGCAGGGCCTAAAGGCCAGTGTGTGTGTGGCAATGGAGTACAAGAAGGGCACTGAGAGTTCCCCCTCAGAAGTAATAATAATAGTAACAACAACAACAACAACAACAACAACAACAACAACAACAATAATAATAATAATAATAATAATAATAATAATAATAATAGTAATAATAAAAGTTGGAAGGGACTGTTGCATCCATTTGGTTCCTGACGAGATGTTGCATCCATTTGGTTCCTGACTTAAGTTTCGTTTCTCCTGAAAAGCTTACCTGCCTGCCTTAGGTTTCGTTTCCTGATTTAAGTTTCATTTCTCCTGTTAAGCTTACCTTGAAGTAGTACCTCCTTGACTTAAGTTTCCTGTTCTTTGTGTATGGCAATGGAGAGCCATCCCCCTATTGTCCTTCTGTACAC
>NW_015387854.1:23928-26635 GCF_001527695.2 Protobothrops mucrosquamatus
TACACCCCCCCCTTGATTATGTTAATGTACGAATAAAAGGGAGGCACGGAGAGGCTTGAGGGTCTTTGCCTGCCATCTCACCTGAAGAAGCATGTTGCCCGTGTGTTTCCTGATCTAAAGCGAGGCCCGTTGGTTTAGGCCAACGTACATCACCACCGTCCTGCAGGGAGCGGGACCCCGGGATTTTGCGATCCCACAAGGGACCTTGGAGGTCATCTAACAGATTAATAAAGAAAATGTTGGAGCAAGAGTTGCACTCTTATTCTCTTCCCATTAACATCTATACTTGCATTTTTGTCATTGCAATTCAACCAGTTTTATGTGGATCCATGTCATTTTGTTGCTTTGGAAAGCTGTTCTTAAATGTTTAAATGACTGTTGCATATTCATTCATTTTATATAACTGTATTTGTATTATGTTTGCTTAAAAACAGCGATTGATTAATTGATTAATAAACAAAAGTATAGCTTAGATTTATATTATGAGTAAGATTTTTATTAGATGTTCTCTTACTATCTTTTTTTTGTTTTTGACTTGCTTCCGTTTAGAACCTTTTTTTAAAAAAAACTTGCTACTTAAACCTGCAGTGCAGCTCATCATTGTAATAATAAAAAGGAGAAGAACAACAACAAACTCATAGGGTTGGAAGGGACCTTGGAGGTCTTCTAGTCCAACTCCCTGCTCAAGACAGGACTCCTTATACCATCCTGATCAAATGGTTGTCCAGTCTATTTTTGAAAAATCTCCAGTGATGAGCACCCACAACTCCGGGAGACAAGTTATTCCATTGATTAATTGTTCTTGCTGTCAGAAAATTTCTCCTTACTTCTTGGTTCTTTAGTGGTTCTAAACTGTGGCAATTACCCCAGGGGCTATTTGAGGCATTTCCCTGGAGACATAGAGCACTTTGCAATTGCTTGTTTGTGAGCTGAGGATCTAGTTTGGGAGTACCAGATCCAGGAGATACTACTAGATGATTATGCAAAACAAAAGTCTGTTTTTGTGTGGAGATAATGACATTATTTACTTGTTTTGGTGGCTCAGCAGTTAAGACACTAGATTTATCAGCTGGAAAGCCGTCAGCCAAGTTCAAGATCTGAGCGCCATGGGATGGGGTGAGTTCCTATCCATGACTCAGTTCCTGCCAGCCTAGCAGTTCGAAAACATGCCAATACCAGTAGATTAATAGGTACCACTTTACTGGGAAGGTAATAGCACTCCATGATGTCATGCTGGCCACACGACCACAGAAATGTCTTTGGACAGTACTGTCTCAATGGCCTTGAAACTGAGATGAGTATTGTTCCCCCCCCACAATGATTAGTGGAATAAATAAAATCACATTATTTGGGAAAATAAGTATTGAAGTTAAATTGTTTCAGAACCACTGGTTTAGGGTATAAGATTACAGCACATGCGTTGCAAAAGTGTGGAGAAGGCAGAGAAAATTAGTTTTTTGCATTTCTTTGACCTCATCCAATCTCAATATTTCCAGCCTAGATATGATAGTTCTATTAGAGTTACAATGTGAAACAGAACTCTACACCTTTATTGATTCAAGTACAAAATTCTGTATTGTATTAATGCATTATTTTTATATATACACATTTTGCTGTTCACAGTTGGTTTGGCTTTGACAGGCCAATGAGCAAAATATTTATCAGCTGAATTTACTGTATTCAAGTTTATTTCTCCTCTTTCAAGGATATTTTTATTCAACATATTTGGACATGGAATTCAAATAACTCATGACTCACAAGTCCAGATGCCACATTGCCAAAATGTGGGTCATCATTTGTGTAAATGATGATGTTTGAATAAATGATGATTTTGCTAGCCACAACATTTTCTTCTATCAGGAAAAAGAAATGAGTGAACAACATACTGCCCGATTCACACATTTTGCTAAGCTATGAGTTGCTTAATTAAGGTTTGTTGGAAAATTACAATTGGATGAAAGTGCACAACAAAAACCCAAAATGATGTACAAGATTTTTATGTAAAGAACTGTTTTGAATTTTTTCCCCTGCCTTGCTGGTTGTTTAAGAGTTTAGGACTACTATCAACAGGTTGCAAAAGCAAATGACATATTTTGCCAAAGCAATATGCAATGTGTGAATTCAACTAATATGTCTTCAATATCACCTTCATTTCACCTTGTGGACCATATTTACTTATTTTAACTTTATGTTAAATTTAAGTTTATGATGTCTCTTGAAAAAGGAACTGTGTAGGTAGATGGACACATATTCCTATAGATTTTTTTCATAAATGTAGACATTTTGAGTGTATATATCTGATGCTTTATCTTTATATTTTCACTTGACCAATTTGCTTTTTCCAACTGAAAAGGTTTTTAGAGCTATTAATAAATTGGGTAGGAGTTGTAAAGTGGAATTTCATTTACTTGTTAATTAAAGAATGTCTCAACGATCTGAGTGGAAATAAAACCACCTGGACATATGATTGGAATCTTAATTTATATGTGTTTTGCACTAAAATGGATGGAAGTGCTTCACTGCTACTGAGGAGCTTTTTATTTAGCTCACAGTGGACCTTTTGTATTAACTCTACCTCAGGTGCTTTTCTGACAGCATGTTCTATTATTCTGACCTTTCAGAACTTAATTGAAAGCAAATAGCTTGTAGATATTTGCACTTTATATTAACCTTTAGGACTCCAGTGCCCCTTTAACAAGTTAGAGAG
>NW_015387854.1:26778-34737 GCF_001527695.2 Protobothrops mucrosquamatus
TTGGTTACAGTTTCTTGCTATTCAATTTGTGCTGTATCTGGCACCAGAACCTCATATCCTTCACTCAGATAGCTAACTACATTTAGTAGGATTAACATCAAATCAGAAGATTGTTTTATAATGATGTTTTATGAAACAAAGACATTTTGGTATAGTGGTTAAAGGCACTAAGCTAGAAACCAAGGAACAGTGAGTTCTAGTCCTGCTTTAGGCACCAAGCAAGCTTGGTAGACACGCTGTCTCAGCTCTAGGAAGGAGGTAATGGTAAACCACTTCCCAAAAACTTTGCCAAGAAAACTGCAGAAAATTTTTCAAGCAGTCAGAAGGAATACAGCCTGACTAGAAGGTAGGGGGAAAAAAAAACAATCTGACTAAAATAAATAGATAAGATAAAGATGCCAAATTCTCCACTGGGCAGAACTGATATGTACTTATTTATTTATTTATTTATTTATTTATTTATTTATTTATTTATTATTCGAATTTATATCCCGCCCTTCTCCTTGCGGACTCAGGGCGGCTGACAATCGATTAAAAACACCACTAACAATTACAAAATTAAAATTAATTAAAATGAAATATTTAAATTGTCTAATTAAAATATAATTAAAACCCCTCTAAAAACCCCTCTTAAAAATTGCCCTAGGCCAGTCCCGCTTGTTGGAACAGCCATGTCTTGAGGGCGCGGCGGAAGGAAGGGAGATCAGGGATCACCTTGATCTCTGGGGGTAGTTCATTCCAGAGGGTGGGAGCTCCCACAGAGAAGGCCCTCCCCCTTGGGGTCACCAGCCGGCACTGTCTGGCCGACGGTACCCTGAGGAGACCCACCCTGTGGGAGCGTACTGGCCGATGGGAGGTAATCTGTGGCAGAAGGCGGTCTCGAAGGTATCCTGGTCCGCTGCCATGGAGCGCCTTAAAGATGATAGTCAACACCTTGAAGCGCACCCGGAAGGCCACCGGCAGCCAATGCAGCTCGCGCAGCAGCGGTGTTACGTGGGAGCGACGAGTCCCTCCCAACACCGCCCGCGGTGTTGGGAGGGACTTATTTTCATAACCATTTAGTACAGTGGTTCTCAACCTTTTTAATGCCGCGACCCCAACTGGTCGTAAGTCGAGGACTAAACCGGTCGTAAGTCGAGGACTTTCCCTGCCCGAGAGCGCCGTGCATGCGTGGTTCTGCCCCCTGCGCTGGCCGAGGCATAGCTGGCAAGCGGCAGAGACGGAGCAGGCCGACCACCAGCTGGCCCAGCTCAAGGGAGGTAAGGCACCCGCCGGAAAAGGGGAAAAAATGGCGGACAAAAAAATGGCGGACAAAAAAAATGGCGGACAGCCTTGCTTGGTGACCCCCGTGAAATGGTCGATCGACCCCACTGATTTAGTATGTCAATACAAAGTGGTGTAGATTTTTGAGTAGGAGCTTTGATTCAAGAAAGTTCAGCAGAGTTTAAGCAAAGCATCTTCTTGAAATTGTTTTGGGAAACAAGACAGCTGTCTCCTTTCTAGACCCCAACTCCACAATTGTTTTCATTGGCTCCTCATCCTGACTTTTCTAAAACTTGTATTATCCAGAAGAAATTGCTGTACATGTGCAGTTGGCAAGGCTACCTACCAGGCGGTGTATTCAGAGCTCCTGGAGAAAAGCAGTGATTGAACATATGAATGACATGCTTTCACTGAAGTCAGCTGATAGTGCCATTTCTCATGTTCACATTGCCACCAATTAGTTGTAGTGCATATTCAACATGTCCAAACAGTTCCTTGCATTTTTAACCTTTTGCTTCAATTGAATGGCAGTTAAAAAAACTTTTTTTTTTAAAGGGAAGAAAACTCCAAGAAAGGCTCATGGCTTTTTTTGTGTTCTTGCACTTATCTTAGTTACAAAGTAGCTGAAGGTACATCTATGTGCATCTTGTATTTAATTATAGTGCCATCTCTCCAGCCCACCATCAGCTTTCCATACTTTAGATAAAGCCTAAGAGGATAATTTATGAAGGGACTTCAACTATAGAATTGTTTCAGGTGAGGAAGGGTGAGCAACTCAAAACATTTTCAGGATTTTAGAGTAAAGTAAAGCCCTAACAGCATGTGTCACATCACAACAGTAGGCCAATCTCACAAAGATCAAACTGCTCCTTTCTTTCAATTATAAAATAACCTGACAATGTAGAACAGGTTTTTGTTTTTGACAGAGTGAAATTCTTCAAAATTAAAATACAATCTTAGGTTATGATTTCTGTGAAGAAGATCCTCTAAGGCTCCAGAATAACAGCCATTGACTGAAAAGCAATTGTTTTTAAAATATATCTTTAAATTCATGCTCTTTATTCCTTGTCCAGCAATATCTGTCTGGAAGCTCATTTTTTAGCTTTAATGACACAATTATGATGTATACTATTCCCATTTGTAGAGTTTTAGAAGGAAAAAAATCCTGCAAATTTCTCTTTATTTTCAGTCTTATACTGACACCTAGAGGCTTCCATTTTATCTGAAAGTAAGATGTTTGTTCTAAAGTTTCTGAAGAAATGTTCAGTTATTGAACAATGCAACCTACCTTAGGCAATGATGCTTCAATCTCATAAGTATTTTTGGATGGTGGTTTATACTTATTTAACTTGATCTCCTGGAGTTCCCCTACAAAATGGAACACTTTCACAATCGTAGAAAGTCCACATAAGCACAATCCAATCCAAAACCCTCATCACAGACTCATTCCAAGGGCTGACATTTCTTAATGATAAAGAATATAACAGCTACTTTTGATTACATGGCTTTCTGGTTTATAATATTTACACAAATGCAGAGGATGCCAAATAATGCATTGACTTTGGATTGGTTTGTACTGAAGCTTTAAACTTTCCATTACTGTTCTGAATAGTCAGATCCTCTGCTGGTGCATACATTTTGCATTTTGCAATTTTCGAAGACCAGTATGAGAAATCTTTGTCCCCATGAAGCAGAATAGTAAGGAGAAAATATCCAGATTTTGTAAATCCTGGTCCAGAAATACATATCTGATTTTAGAGGATGATCCTGGTAGAGAACAGAGTGTTCTCAGAAGTGTGAAACACTCTATAAAAAGAATTGTGTAAGTTTGGGTACTTTTTCAATCTCTTTTGGATACCTCTTTGCTTTTCCTTTGACTTCTCTACTTGTACATTGCCATCAAGATGGTGTACTATTATATATGCTGGTTCTACGTAGCATATTTGGAACCTATTGCATGTGCCTTCAGGTCAGTTTTTGACTCCTGGTGACTGCCTGAACCAGCCTGCAGTTTTGTTAGCAAGGGGTTTGGAAGTGGTTTGCCATTTCCTGATTCCTAGGGGTGTGAGAGAGTAACTGGCCAAAGAAAACCCAGCTGACCACATGCTTGAAGTGTGACTAGAATTCATGGTTTCCTGATTTCTTAACTCACTATATCAAAAAGGGTCTTTTGGGGGGGACCTATCTGGCACTTTAATTATCTTGTAATGAATGACTAATGGGTGAAGTTTCTGCAGAATATCATCCATGAAATAAAATTCCACCCTTTACCCACAGAGGCATATTTGATTCAAAAAGAGCTAAGTAGAAGCAGCTTAATTAAGATTCAGCACTATGGTATGCTGCTATGCATGATATACAAGTAGAGCATCCTAAAGCAAAACAAAGAAATTTCAAGAAGATGACATAAAAAGCACCCCAAACTGTAAACTCTAAACTGTCCACTTGTAGTGATTGTTTCTGAGAAGCATGGTTGTTGTTCCACCATTACGCAAGTGAACATAAGCAGAAGCAATTACTGATTAATAAAATGCCACAGAGTCTGAGAGCTGTATTGCAGCTACCATAGCAAATAAATTTACTATGGCAAGAAGTTTCCAAAATTATAGCTCATGTAATCTAAATGAAATGTTTTAGAAGTAACAGAAGCCTAAGTACATTGCAGAAGTACAGAAAGTCTTTGACTTACAACTGTTTGTTTAATAATGGCTTGAATTAACAATGGCCTCTGAAAAAGTCAGTTACAACCTAAATTTGAACTTAAGACCATTGCCCCATCCTTATGTTCATGTGATCACAATTTGGGCACTTGGCAACCAGATCACACTTACAACAGTTGCAGCATTTGACAGTCACATCTCACAATGTGCAAGATTTTTTGCTGACAAAAATGCCATTGGTTAAACAGGATTTGCACTTATGACCATATGATTCAACTTACAACTGTGCGACTAGACTTATGATAATCATAAAAATGATCATAAATTCATGTCCGGTCATATGATGACTGAATTTACGACAAAAATGCTGGCCTCAATTGCGGCTGCAAGGGGAGAACTACCTGTTTATCTTCTAAAACTCCCCAATCAAGGGAAGTTGTAATTATTTTATTACTGATTTCTTGGAATAATTGATTTCACTTCCTAATCATAAAGTCTTGATAAAGTGTTTCTATTACTCACAAATTAGGTTTCATATCATATTAATTCATCGTGTGGGACTTAGGGATGGTATCATAATACTTTGCCTTTGTTTAAAGATATTATAATGTTCAGGTTTATGAGATTTTGAAAGAAAAAAAAAAGCAGCAACATTTCCTATGAAGGACTTTAGTTCAGGGCTTTTCAACCTTTTCACCCATTGTACCACTTTTAGGATATGGCAACATCCGAGTACCACCAGTTGCCTAGCAAGGTGTCAAAAACTTGATGACCAAGTGGGGGGGGTGAGGGGGTGTTTGGTTTTTATTCCCCCCCCCCATCTGCTGGGTGGTTGCAGCAGGTTTTGATCACTTCACATAACCCTGGGACATTGTGACCGTCATAAATATGAATCAGTTGCCAAGCATCTGAAGGTAAATGACAAGACCCTGGAGATGCTGCAACATTCCAGCTGATTGGTGCTTCTTCAGGGCTCAGCAGAAGCGCCAGGATCAGTGCCGAGCTCCAGCTGTAGCCTGGCGCTGATCCTGGCGCTTCCACTGACCCCTGACAGCCCCGAAGAAACGCTGATCAGCTGGAAAGTGGCATTGATCCTGGCGCTTCCACTGAGCCCTGACAGCCCTGCAGCTCCAGCCATGCTCAGGCTTGTGTGGTGCTGCCACCGGTTCAACTCATTCCCCTCCCCTGCTACCACTTTTCTAGGAGGGTCATGTACCACCTGCCAGGTGCCAATGTACCACAGGTGGTACCTGTACCACTGGTTGAAAAGCCCTGCTTTAGTTGATCTAAAAAGTATTCTTTGATAGCTCTGCTTTCCTGGGGGAAGGTGGAACAATAGTTCAATTGATCCCACTTCCCCCAATTCATGCAAGTTAGAAAATGTCAATGAGTTTATGGGCTTTATGTGGATTGAATTTACAAGACAAATGGCTCAGTAAGGACAGGGATATGGAAAAATCCAAAATATTGCAATTACTCTTGACCTCGGAGTTTTATTTTTGAACTCACTTTGACCATGCTGGATAAAAAGAATCAATATGAAATATAAAATAAGAAGCTAAAACTTTGAAAGGGGTCTCTACCATGTAGGGGTAGTGGTGATGCTGGGACATCTTCTCCCCTGACCCCCACCCCCTTAAAACCTCTAATATTTTCAACAGTGTTCCACTTTTATTTGTCACAAAATAATTTACATGATAGAGTGCCAGTGTGATGTGGTTAAGCTACCAAAGTAGAAACTGGGATGCCATGAGTTCTAGTTGTGCCTTAGCAGCTGAGTGACTTTGGGCCAATCACTCCCTTTTCGCCCTAGAAAGAAGGCAATGGCAAACCACTTCTGAAAAACGTTGCTAACAAAACTTCAGGGATAAGTCCTGCTAGTTATCATGAGTTAACCCTCATCTGAAGGTCGAAATGAATAAATGAATCAATCAATCATTCAAAATATAGGCACAGGTTAAATTCTTCTCACTTTCTCTTCCTCTTTCTCTGAATCTGGAAATTGTCATTATCATCTTGTGGATATTTGTTTAGAAGTAAGTCTCAGTAAGTTCATTTGATTGTATTCCAATACTAATTTGCATAATACCGAAGGCAGTATTTTTCACTATCCTTAGGTCAACCATACTCCTGAATAGTGTAAACCTGAGATACATAGATCTGAGGATATGACCTTTAGAAAACCTTGCTTCAAGGTATCCCCAAACATTTTGTAAGCTTACTAGAAGTCATTTTTAGATCAAAAGTGGAATGCAGGACAGCCAAAGTTAAATGTTTATTTTAATTTCCCATGCACTCTCCATAAACCCCTTGTGGTTCCTGTTTGTTTGCTTTGTGTGCAAGTAAACAGGAACATGCAACTTCATTCTAATGTTATATAATGAAGTAAAGTAAATTGGACTTTTATTTCCTTCTCCAAACTGTTTAACTGAATGCTTCTTCATTATGTTGTTGGAGATGGTTGACAATGTTTTATTCCTTATCGGATAAAAATTTAGTTAAACTTTGTTCTTAAGCAGGCATCTATGTAACTCTGGATTCGGGGGGGGGGGGACTTCAAGTACAATTGACTTTTTTCAGTCAGGTTGCAGTGTGGCATGTCTGTCACTGTGTGGCGGTATGCCAAATAATGACAGAACAGCAATTTGTTGCATTTGACCAGCAGTTGACAACATCAGAGGTTCAGATATTCCAATTTTAAATAATTCATTCCAAGGTATTCTAAAGAGCCTCAGAATAACTCAATTATCTTTTCCAAGTTGCTGAATTGACTAGCTATAGATTGCAGATTCTTGCTTTGCCAGGAGTACCTCCAAAATCATAGACGTAAAATCCCGTATTTGAAGCAGAATATCTCATGCACATATCATTTATGCACATGTGGATTATGAGAAGTCAAGCTGTATTTCCTTTGAAGGAAATAGAAAATAGTCAAGGAAAGTACAACATTTTTGATGGGGTCCAGTATGGTCTTAAAGCAGCTATCAAGGATAAAAATATATATGACAAAATGTATGTACTGTATCTCTTACTGCAGACAACTTGTGGGAAGATAAGATAAGATAACCTTTATTGTCATTTTTATACTGTGGGCACAATGGCACACATCAAAAATGAAATTTAGTTGCCCGGTCTCAAAGTGAAACACATACATGACATACACCTAAACATACTATGAACAACATATGTATAGACCCAGATCCCTACACATACGTAGCAATAAATATTAAATATTGTCCATCTTGAATATATAATGGAAGGAGGAAGCTTGAGAGTTCGCAAGGTTAATGCTGTATGGAATGAAACTCTGGCTGAATCTGGATGTTCTGCTTCGGATACCACGAAGCCTCCTCCCAGAAGGTAACATGGAAAACAGGTCGTGAAGAGGATGTGTAGTGTCCCAGATAATCTTACGGATCCTGCTCAAGCAGCGCTTCTGTGCTATGTCCTGGATGGGAGGGAGGGAACTGCCAATGATTTTTTCAGCCATTCTCACCACTCTCTGCACCGCCTTCCTGTCTGAAGCAGTGATGTCTCCAAACCAGACTGTGATGCTGTATGACAGGATGCTCTCGATTGTCCCCCTGTAGAAAGTGGTCAGGACAGGGGAAGGAAGATGTGCTTTTCTCATGCGGTGCAGAAAATGCAGGCGCTGCTGTGCCTGCTTCACCAGTTTCTCACTGTTGAGTGACCAAGTCAGCCTACTTGTTAGCTGCACACCCAGGAATTTGATGCTGGTAACCATCTCCACAGGTGAATCTTTTATGCACAGAGAAGTGTGGCTGTGCCTGCCTTTTCTGAAATCAGCAATGATCTCTTTGGTTTTTCCAGTATTTAAAACTAGGCTGTTTGCCTTACACCAGTTCACATTAAAAATGAAATTCTTTTGCCTGCTCTCAAAAGAAAGTGTATATCTACTCATGCACATATATAACACACATATACATATGATATATATATATATATATATATATATATATATATATATATATATATATATTCATGAAGAATGTTAAAAATAAAGAGGTGTCTCCTG
>NW_015387854.1:36745-59114 GCF_001527695.2 Protobothrops mucrosquamatus
TATATATATATATATATATATATATATATATATATATATATATATATATATATATATATATATATATATATATATATATATATATATATATATATATATAATATTTATAACATATAAATATTAATAACTGCACATTTTGAACATTTTGAAACCAGAAAAAGGAAACTTGAGAGTTCACAAGGTTGATGCTATAATGGAACAAAACTGTGACTGAATCTGGATGTTCTGCTTTGGATACCACGGAGCCTTTTCCCAGAAGGTAACAAGGAAAACAGGCTGTGAAGAGGACGTGTTACGTTCTAGACAATCCTGCAGACCTTGCTCAAGCATCGCTTATATCCCATGTCCTGGATAGAAGGAAGTGAACTACAATCATCTTTTCTGCCATCCTCACCACTCTCTGCACCGCCTTCCTGTCTGAAGCAGTAATGCTTCCAGACTGTAATGCAGTATGACAGGATGCTCTTGATCAAAGACAGATCAAAGCTGGATGATTTTTTACCTTATAAGTGTGACTTCCTCCCTTTCCTACATCCTTCGTACAAATTTTATTTCCAAGAAGTATCAGCATTCCAACTCTTTGGAAATTACAAGTATATTGTTTGGGATGCATTTGATCACTGTATATATTTAGTGACAAATAAAACACTCTTTGTATAGTATCTTCAATCTGAATGGCACAAATAAACTTTTAAAAATTCTTCAACTTTTTTCAAATGGGGCAACCAGCCTTATGCCAACAGATATACATAAGAAAGGAAGATAGGGATGATAACTCCTGATTACCTTTCCTAAAGTTCCAGGTCTTAAATTTGCTTTCCTCCTGACCTGATAAACAAATGGAAGTTTCTGTTATGTATACAATGAATGCCATTCTTCCCCATTTAAACTGAACCAAAATGTGAATATAGGATCATATGTATCCAAATGAAGTTATGAGGGGAAAAAATATCCATCATTTTTTAATTCAGCAGCAGTCTTTCAGACTTTACTATCTTTAGTTGTATAGTATCAACTATGCCTAAGTGTTCATGCCTGGATATTCTCATTGAGGAATAACCTCCATTTTGTTCTATTTTCTTTTACCAACCATTAATTTTGGATTTAAAAATGGCTTAGTCCTCCAATGGACCTGCTGAGGACTTGTGCTGTTTTTTGTATCTTCCTTTTTCATCAGAAAAGCAATAAAAATCAAACATTCAGTTGAACAATCAGTCTGTTATAGAATAAAAATGAGGTCTCTCTCTCTCTTTCTCTCTGTATCCATTGGATCAGTTTCAGAATTTCAAACATTAACAAATCTCTCTATTTGGTGACCAATCTGGAATATAGCATTCTATTCTATTTGATACAACACTCAAAAATCTTTTTAAGATCTTCTGACTTAATACAATGTTTATGTTTACTGCAACTTTCTTCAAATCAGTCCCTCCACCCCACCCCCACCCCCCCGATATTGATCCATAACTCTCAAAATTGCTGTAAATGCTGAAATGTATAGTCTTAATACAATCTTAGTTTTTGGCCATCATTTTTCCATCCAACAATTGATTAAAAGAAAGCTGCTTTGATTGGTGTGCAATTTTTATGATATGATTAAAAATGTTCTGTTAGCAGAAGCTTTGACTTGGAAAATCTGCAATCCATTATCCATTACTTTTATTATTTTTTAAGTTTTGGAATTCTAGTATTATCTTCTTGGCTTTAAGACTGAAAACAATTATTCTAATGGTATTAAATAGCTATAAGTGATAACATGAAGCTATTGAACAATGGCATTGTAAAAGTGTTACATTTTATTACCTATTTTATTTTTGAGCAGCAAGACAGTTATTTTTATCATTTTTATTATTAATAATGGTGTCTATGAGAAAGTAGGGATTAGTAGAAAAATCTATCACAGCTAATTCCTGCAGAAGCACTTAGATTATAAGAATCCATCAATTTCTCTTGGGCTGCATCATGTTCACTGATTTAATCCTGTTGAAAATGGCTTTCTGTCAGCACTCAGGAAATACATGGGTAGATCAAAAATCACCTGAGAATGGTATTCTATGGGAAAACAGTGGAGGCAACATCACAGTGAGGAACATCTTTCACTACCTGATAACACTAAAAATCTGAAGAACTTTAAAACTATAATTAGCTGAACATCTCATACGCTTCTATGGGTTAGTAAACAGTGGGTTGAATAAGAGCCAAGAAGATTCAGTTCAAGATCTAGTCAATAAATGTTGAGGTGTTCTTGACATCTTAATGTTACAAAGTTTGGGGGATGTTAAAATAGCATTCATCATCTCTATTTCTCCTCAATTTCTTGTTTGAAGGAGAGATACAAATATATTCACTTGATAATCAATCAATCAATCAATCAATCAATCAATCAATCAATCAATCACTAAAGAGTTCAGTCGTTTGGTTCCAGGATTCACTGGCTGATGGGTCAAATCATTTTCCCTCAGTGTAACTTTCAGTATAAACCTTGTTAAATAAGGATATTACTGTAGCTGGACAGAATAATATATACCAGTCCTGAGCATCCTTGAGGTAGGTTAAACTTAAAATAAGAAACAAAGCTGAATTAAACTGTAATAAATAAAACAAACATTTCAAATGCTTTCAAGTACATATGACTCTTGTCTCACAAAATAGAAACATTATTATGGATCTTAATAACTCTATGATATCAGCTTTGAAAAGCCTAGCCCCAGTTCCAGTTAAAAAGAAAAATAAATGTTTTAATACTATATTCTGGAGTGTCTCCAACAGAACATAACTTTTCTCATCCTCAAATCTCTGAGCCATATTATACTGGGGCAATGCCATTCCCTATAAAAGCTTTAAGGAATCAGCCTACACAATAATACTTTGCAGTGAGATTACATGCTGTAATCCCTAGAGTTTAATTTAAATGCACAAAATTGGATGGCCTTTATTAAAAAGAACAACACTGCTCAATTTTATACCAATCTAGTATCTGTATGTCTGGGCTAGACTGCTGATATGACACATATAGATTGATCTCTGTTTTATTCATGGTTACTTACTCTTTTCTGCAGTCTGCTGCCTGAAATCTTTTAGGATCTTCCTAGACCATTTATGTCAACTTACCTTTAGAAATAGGGACATATTGGCAGAAAATGATCTAAGGACCATTCCTGATTTTAAAAATTAAGTCTAAACAAAAAGAGTTCTGGCATTTGTAATAGATATACAATTTAATATATCATTTAGACTTCAATCTGGAAGTAGTATAATAGAGAATGGAGATGGTTAGGGGGTATAAGAAGAGTCATCTTGCAGTGTTTGTGATAATCTGGGTAACGAATCAAACAGTGGAAGATTTAACACTTTTTCTAGAATTGTCCTATGAGAGTATGTAAAACTGAATGGTCAATTAGTGATGTTTTGTTCTATTTAAGATTAGTCTGTTCCAAAATTGCAGTCTTAGAACTATGCAATTCAAAACAGCGACTAAAAGTAACTCATTCAGCAATATCAGCATAGGCCACACAGTTACTCCTCTTTTTTCTTTTTCATACATGCAGAGTTTCGTCTCTTTCACATAGAAACCTAATATTCATTGCAACCTGATTAGTTCCCCATACACCAGCTCTCAGCATTCTTTACAAATCTACCCTAGTGTCTTCCAGAAGGTCAATATCCAGTTACCAGTCAACCATACCAGGTGATGGGGAGTTACAGAAGTTGAATCCATCATAGCTGGAGACCAAGTCAAGATGGACATGACCCCTTTATATGTAGAGTTTGGCTAGTGTGTTGAATGGCGTTTCTGAGTAATCAGCACATCAGCATTGAATCTCAAAAGAAGTTTGAGGATGTCTTTCCTTGTTTTCCTAAAAAAAAATCCAGTGTAGATCCCTATTCTGTGACTAAACAATTCTCTCTTTCAAATTTTAATCCCATAAAAATATGGCCCAGCATTGTTTGCAATTTTCAAAGAAAGAAAGGAAGAAACACGATGGCATTTTCAGAAGGAAGAGGGGGTCTTTAATCAAAACATAAGCTTCTTTTCCTTATTTCCAATTTTTCAACTCTTCTTGTTTTCTACTGCAACAGTAGTGTTTGTTCAAACTGCTTAGAATAATATTTCATCATAATGCTAGTCCATAATGGTCAAGGGATGAAGAATGACTGATTGACTGGTTTATTAATTTTTGATATGGCAATCAGCCAATTAATCAACCCAGTGACAATTAAAAGGGGAGGACAAAAAAAAAAGCACTTTGATGGTACAGTATTGCCAACTCTCAGATATTCTTTTTTTCCTTTTGTTCCAAAGATATAAAACTACTGCAGTTCATTTCATTCTGAAAAAAATATATATTTATGGAATATGATACAACACAATTTATATTGTCAAGTCAATCACCAAAAATATAACTAGAAGACCAAGATTTTGTAAGGATGCTGCTTTGTAATGACTCTTTTCTGTTATGTAGAAAAGTTATGTAATATAGATTCTAATTATGAAGAAAAGTCCTTATTGAATTAAGGATTAATTTAATGCATTGATACCAGGAACTGACAAGTTGTAGGCACTTCCTTTCCATGTATCACTGTGGATTTATTACTTATTTGTTAGAGAGGGTTGGGGGGAAAAGGTGACAGTGTGTTCAGAAAAGTTTCATTGGTTCATCACATTAAGACAATTTCCTCCTCCTTGTTTGCAGGAATGTCAAATGAGCAGCCATATTTGACTCACATTCATATGTAAACAAAGATATCCACCTATGTGTGAAAGAGTGTATTTGAGGTTCCCTTTGATGACTATTTGCTGTATTTTTTCATATGCCAGTTGTTATTTGTCTGCATTAAAGCAGTTACTGGAGGCAACTGAAAGAAAAATAAATACCAGGGAGATGTTTTAATAAAGGCATGCTACGCATGTGTGAGTGTGCCTGAGACATGGATGCAATTTGGGTGGGGGGCAAAGGAGATCAAGCATTCATCAGGTAGGAGATTGTGTCATCTTGTGATTCTTACTTTCCTCTGTTAAAATTCAGATGTCCTGCCAGTTAACTATCAGATATCTATTTTAATACACCATTTCACTTTGCCCAACATGGCTATGTATCTCTAATAAATTTGCAAAGATACATTGTAATTGGCTATGAGAATAACCTTGAGGAACAGGAGAAGAACTGCAACCAGGAGAACAATTAGATAAGAGAAATCTGAGTTCAAATCAGGAATGTAGTTTGAAGAAGCACCTCATATTTGACTCTCCCTAGTTCTCTTTAGAATAAAGATGGGGGAGGAGGCACTTTCCAAATTGCAAGGTTTTGTTACTTTATAATAAAAAATAATTTACTTTTCATAACTTTGATTTCCAAGTCTGGTTTATCTCAGAAACCAATCCCTGCATATCTTTTATTCTCTTTCTAGTCAGATAGAAAATCCTGCTTTGCCCTCAGATTTCTTTTTTCTGACCATAGTCTTGGCTGCAGCTCTTCCTCCTGTTCTTTATAAGGTGATTCTTACAATCCCTTATATACCTACATCAGTGCAACAACTGAACCGATATAAGGTCTACCAAAGGCGTCTATCCCACTATTTTCAAGCTGGTTCATTGCTGTTAAGTTCTCAAATCAGGGTGTTTTTTTTGGGGGGGGGAAGTGGGGGTCAGCCTTTGAAAGGCACCAATGTTGTTCTCTTGGAAGCCAAGATTGAACAATAACATTTAAGCTCCCTCTGCCATTTGCTTCCTGCAGTGATGCATTCATCATGTCACTGCTTTGCTCTTAGGTATGCACTTAATTTCTTATGGAACATAACATCTGATTAATATGAAATATCATCCTCTTTATTCAGAGATTAGAAGAGAAATAATGGGATGGAAGTCTAGCTCCCCATGGACATATTTAAATGACACATTTTGGAAACACATAAAATTGTTATGGAAATGTAAACCTTCTATTGGAAATAAAGTTGCGTGGGGAAGCCAATGGCAAGGTCTTGATAACAATTAGGCACCATTTTTTTTTGACAATATATATCAATCCCCTTCCTTAGCTGGTTTGCTTGGGCCAAGGGCCAAGCTGCTGTAAATTGTTGAGGTTCCATTGAAGTTGGAGAAGTTTGGCTGAGTTGCATCACTAAAGAATCTGGACAGGCTGTATAACTTATCTCCTATTGGGAAGGATTTCAATGAAGAAAAATTCCTAGTTATGTGGAACATAATCACCAGGGATTTTGATTCTGGAATAATATCAGAACTAGGATTTCCCCATCAGGCGCTCTCAATCACAGCTTCATCCTTATAGAAAAGGGCAAACTGATGGTTCTTTAGTTGTTTGAAGCTAGTCCCTCATAGCCTCCTATTGTTCTTCAATCCCAGTTACAGATAGTGAGTCTACTCCTATTTTAAAGATATGATTAGAAACATTGAAGTAGTGGTGGGATTCAGCCAGTTCACACCACTTTGACAGAACTGGTAGATGCTTTTTGTTGCCCAGGCCCAAAATGGACTTCTGGAAGTGGCATCCACACAGTGAACCGGTTGTTCACATATTTAAATCCCACCACTGCATTGAACCAATGTAATTCACAAGGTACAGTAGCTGCATTGTATTTTGTTCTGAAGGATATAGTCCTCTCTCAGTTATTGTTGCTGCTGAATCTTATAAATGTTTAGCAGCAGATAATAATATACATTTTTGGCCAGTCTTCAGTTATATTTGTGCTGTGATTTTTTTGGGTTCACTATTAATGTTCTGGTAATCCTGTTATTATAATGTTGTTCATATAATTTAATGCTATTTAAGATACTAAAGAGTTGAAGATTTTTAAATGGACTTTTATAACATAAAACATAAAATTATATTTTAACATTTTCACTGTAAATTGTCTGTATCCTTGCTTTCGGTTTGTTTCCTTAACTAAGCATGTGATTATAAATACTATGAATAAGAGTGTTAATTTAATTCAATGCAGAGAATTAGGGCTAAAACACCCTATTTTTTCACGTGGTGATTTCCAAGATAGGAACATGCTGGATGGATCCTTGTCAAGTTAAAACAAACAAACTTGGTCTTCAACAGGGCAGAAGAACTTGATCAGGGAAGTACTACATGCTTCTACTTTTAAGTCACATTTGAGCTGGTCATCTTGATCTTGGCCTTTCATGAAAAGTTATGTTTAGCAACTGTCTCAATCACCAAAGAAATATGAACAGTGATTAAGGAGATGAAACATCAAGGCAGGGCTAGGAGTAGGCTTGGTGGACAGAAAGCAGAAGGTTAGGGCATAACAATAATGCAATCTAATAGGAATGCTTGACCTTCATGATGATGGGTTGGGTAGGTGGATGTTAAATTTAGGCAAAGAAAAGACTTCACATAAACATAGGCTGCCTCTTCAGGAATGTGGTTAATAAAGAAGCAATTTCTGTGTCACATTTGTAATAAATCCTCTCATGCATTGCAAGGAGAGGGAGAGGAAACTTTTTTTTGTGAACATGAAAAGAAGATAGTGGAGTAATTCACAATTTCTTTCATTACTTTTAAATTAATGTATAATTTCTCTAGAACACTGAATATATTATGTATGGAGTTCTTGGTGCTGTCTGAGCTTGGTTGTTTGTTTTCAGACATTTTATTACCTTATTAGGTAATATCATCAGTGCTGGTGAGTGTGGAATTTATCCAACTGCTATGCATCCTGGTCTAGGATAGTCCTCTCCACACACAGATATCTTTACAGAGAAACTGATAATGACCAACTCCTATATCCCAGCTGTAGAATTAACTAAAATGTGAGTAATGGATCTATCATCCCAGGATTCCTGTCACCTCCAAAGATTATACAACATGGAACCCAGTAATTCCACATTCTTGATCCTCCACTCTGCCCAAATCATCCCAAGAGCAGAGAGTTAACCTCCTAGAGCAAGCTTCTGGTGCTCCCTCCCCCGGTAACAATTATATCACTAAATCTTTCCAGGAGGCTCGCCATCTGTCTGGAGAAATGTTGATCTTTATATTGCATTGTTTAATTGTTGTTCAGGTACAATGCTCATCACTCTTTACTACTGTCTATTTTTCCTGGAGCTGAAGGAAATTGATGCAACTTCAGAAGGACCAGAGGTTCATCCCTACTCTAAAGTGAAATTTTAGGACAAGACATGGTCTATCAGGAGAGACTGGTTGTTCCTAAAAAGCAAAAAGAGTTGGATCCTATGAAAAAACATGAAGGTAGTTTTCATAAAAGAAACTGATACTGCAAATTTCATGGTTACTTAAAAGCAACACTTGCAAAATGCTGAATTCAGGGAGTATTTACATCATCGTTTCTCATTAATCTAGGAAAGAAATTCTCTAGCTCACCCATTTAAACTGTTTCTGGACATGCAACAATATAATAGTATAAAATAAACTTTGACATATTTTGCATTGTTTTCATTGAAGGATTCTTTAGAAAAAATAGCAGTGATATCTGATTTTGAAGAAACACAATCCTCAGACTTTTACTATTATTACTATTATTATTGAATTGGGGAAGATCCAAATAACTAATGACTTGAACTTTTTCAACTGGAATTAAAATCAGTTTCAAGACAAACAAACAGAAATCAACTTATTTGTACAAACTGTATACTTTCACCAAATAGGTTGTATTTAAACAAATGGAAACCTCCAGTTGTGTTGGCCTTTACCCATATTGGCCAGGAATTTGGGTGCTGCATTTCCAACACATCTGGGGTGGTCATTTTAGGAAAGCTTACTATAGAAGTTTATGGTTGTATGAACATGATTTGAAAAATACAGTCGAGATCAAAAAAAATCAGAGTGATTAAAATAACATAGAATCTGCTTAGCCTAGTAACATTTGGTATGATAGATTAAAAACCATGGATGACTGAGTTCAATGTTTTTATATATTCAATTTGTCACCAGTGGTTTCCATAATTTCCAATCAAAGATTCAGATTATTTATTTGAAATCCATTAGAAGCATTTTTGAGTATATAAGTTTATTTTTGTCTTGCTTACACATCATTATGCAATCACATATATTCTGAACATTAAAATCATATGTAGTTCTCTCAATGCTGTATGTATGGGTCTATATTTGTTGTTTGAGCAATGAAGTTGTGCTCCAACAATCAAGGTTTTAAGAAGAGATTGGAGAACCACTTGTCTGAAATGGTGTAGGGCATGGGCCTGCAACCTTGACAACTTTAAGACTTGTGGACTTCAGCTCCCAGAATTCCTCAGTCAGCTATGCTGAGGTTGCAGACACCTGGTGTAGGGTTTCCTGCTTGAGCAGGGGTTTGGACTAGAAGACCTCCAAGGTCCCTTTCAACTCTGTTATTCTGTTATTCTATGCAACTTCCAATGTGAGCTGAACTCAGTTGCACTTCCTACACATCGGAATACAGTTTCCCTTTGGAATTTTGCACATGTGCTGATTTTGCAGTGCAGTATGGCCTCAGATATGCATTTACAGTGTATGTTTTAGGCTGCAATCCTTGGGATCAGAACCCTGAAGGAATATGAGATATTAGATTTCCTCCTTCAAGATCAAGAGACCTCTGACCCTCAAGAGGGAAATCCAGCATTTATTTCCTTTCCCAGATGTCATTGAAAAATTCCTTCCTGTGATCAGAGCTCTGGAACTAGGAGCTGTCAACTGGTGAATGTTTGGGAACAAAGGATATGCAAGTAGGGAATCAAAAGAATTGAAAGCACTCCTGATCACATTTCCTACCCAGAGGAAAATTTAGATCCATTCTGGAATTGCAATAGGAAATCAATTATTTGGGAGAAAGAAATGATAGGCAGATGACTATTTCTACTCCTTTTCTTTGGGATGGTAGGGAACATTATCAAGATGTGAAAGTTAAATTGCATATAAGGACTAGCATAGTTTCCTTACAGGTATTTCTCACTTACTAACTGGATCGTTTAGCAACATTCAACATTATGACAATGTAAAAAATTTAGCTTTACAACCAATCTTCACATTTATGATGATTCCAGCATCCCACGGTTATGTGATCACCATTTGTGTGTGTGACAAGCAGAGTTTATTAATAGAGAAGGCGGAAGAAGTAAAATTGTAAGTCGTGGTCATGTGATGGACTGAATGGGATGTGAAGTTGTAAGCTGTTTGCAGTCATGTGATTTTTCACTTAGTGGTTGCAGCCCTTAGCAACAGTTATTGGTGCCAGTTGTGGTTACTAAACTAAGAATACCTGTATTCATTAAGCTTTATCTATCTATTGTTCTGCTGGGGAAAAGGCTTTTACATTTTCCCCCAAATATCTAAGACACTTTGTAACTCTACTACAAGAGTGAAAAATATTTTTGGGAACACCGAAACTCTTGCAAATTGCTGACACTTTCTTGCAAAGTATATATTGCAATAGTAATTGTCCTGGAGAAATAAAAATACAAGTTTGAGAAAGGTAGAAATACATTGATACTGTAGCTATGTAGATACTGCGTGGAAAATCAAAGATCAACCACAAGCAGCAGTGACAGAATACTGTAATTATGACAGCAGACAGCAAAATGAAACAAAAGCAATAAAAAGGATATGCCCATCTGTGGAGGTGTGTTCATCTAATTGTCAACCAGGAGCCGTCCCCCCTCCACAGTAGCTCCTCATGTGTGCTAAAAGAACAGAAGCTGGTTAGGAAGAGACTTCTGAGGGGAGTGAATGTTTGAAAATTATAAGGAGGGAATGAAGTGTTAGTTCTAATTGAGAAGTTAGCAGTTTGGAATGTGTGCCCTACCTAAGAGAACCAGTCCTGTGGAGGTGAAATTGGCAGACACATGCTTTAAATTAGTGCTTTTCAAACCAGGAAGTGACAATTATTTGTTATGATTATTTGTCAAATAATCACATCTGTCCTTAATTACCACATGAGCTAATCATGTTTGCATTTCTCAGCAGTCAAAATTCAAGAGCAATAGGTTTATAGGGGCAGATCTCTGAGTCCCTCTTTGTGTGATAAGCAAAATAATTATTCCAGGAATGTGGGAAGTTAAAAGTTCTAAACAGCTTTGTGTCTCTCAGCTCATAACAGCAACAGCAGAAATAACCCACAAAGATTCCAACCCATACTGTTTGTAAGATGCTAGGTAAGATTTTTTTTTCCTTAAAAAAAGCTTTTGGTAGTTATTTCAGAGAATTAACAGGTTATATTTCCTACAGTATAAACTCAATTAATAATGGAAGAGCACAGAAATATCATAACTATTACCCTGATTTTCCCAAAATCAGGAATTTACACATTTTTATAACTGCAACTTTAAATGCAGTAATAGTAAAATAAAAAATTAGAAATTCTGACAGAAAGGTCAGAATCATTTTATTTTGATCCACAATGAGAAAATTACATAAAACATAATTAAAAAGAACAGCAATACTGAAAGTTGCACCAGCTGTTGAATTGTTTCTTACTGCAGGAATTTAAGATTTAGCTACTATTTAGAATGAGGAAGTACCACTTGTATTTGAGAGACGTTTCACTTGTTATTTTTTTCCCCTTGCTATTGATACGACATGTTCATAATAGTATTCAGTTATAATAGAGTAGAACATGGCCTAATACCAGTAATATTGGTATTGGTAAACATAATACATGCAAGCAGGGCTTTTTTTGTCATAGAATGCACCAGAATGGAGTTCCGGCACCTTTTTCGATGGATTTTCCAGAATTGCGTTCTTTTCCTATTGTTTCCCTTCCTATCCTCATTTGTTTTTGAAAATGCCCCACTGGTGGTATGGTATGAGTGGGGTCCCTCCAGCGCTGTTTGCCTCCTCTAGGAGGATCCATGAGGCACCGGAGCACAACAGCCAGAGCATGGCTTGATTGGCTGGGTTGGACCATGTGGTGTGGAAGCCGATGGTGGCGGTGGGAGACACATAAACATGGAAGCCATCTTTCATGAGAGGGTGAGTGAGCCTTTTGCCTTCCCTTACAGAAGGTGGGGTGTGAGGTTAAAAAGAGGCGAAGCGAGAGGAAAGAAAGGTGGCTGGCATGGAATCTTGCCGAAACTTTGCTGTTTCAGTTCAAAGGCTGGGATGTCTATGAAAATCTCTTTTTCATCTTTTATACTTTATATTCAAACTGCAAAGGGGAAGAATAAGAATAAAGCCAATGTCTTGTGATTTGGAGGTATTATTATTAATAATATATATTAATTATGTATTGGTCAGATGTAAAGATAGACCTACAGTATGAGGTTTAATCAGATCTATTTATTAAATTGGGTTTAACTTAAAGATAAATTAAAAGTAATCTGTTCACTGACAAAGTTTCAACTTTAATTTGATTCAAGTCAATATCCATATTAAACTCCAAATGTACATTTTTTCACCTTGTTTGACAACTTCTTAAAAATAATTCAATCTTTTACAAGCAACCAAATTTTGTTTTATTGGGTCAATTTCATTCCACATAGAAAGCTGACATTTCCACTTATTAAACTATGCCAGTGGTAAATGTCCCAAAAGATTAATAAAATGCCTTCTTGTAATTTAAAGCCACATAGTGCATGGTAACATTAATAGTATTAACTTACCTTGAACAAAATCCTAGTCTTTTATATACACTAATAATTGAAGGGGTTTTTTTTCAACTACAAAAGTAAACCTTGTAGGGTAGGCAAGGTGGGTTGTATGACGTGTGTAAGTTCCGGCCCCTTTTTTTTTCTTAAAAAAAAAAAGCACTGGTTATCAATGAGAACGTCACTAAAAAGACATGGCAGAGGACAAAGAACAGTCTCAAATTTTATTTTTCATAACTTTTTTTTAATTTGGGAGGGAGAATTTGCTAGACACATGTGAATCATGGAAACATTTGGGGATACAGGTAGCACTCAACTTACAACTAGTCACTCAATGACCATTCAAAATTTACGACTCATAAAGTACTTCTGGCTGTTGTAAAATGTGTCACGGGCCTATCCCTCCATGTCTGCTTTTGGGTGCATGGCAACTGGTTCATCTCTACAATCAGTTACAGCATCACATGATAGTGTGACTAGGATTTGCAACATTTTTTGCCAGTTTCCAGCAAACAACATCCATTTGGAAGAACGGATTTGCACGTATGTTCAGTGTGCTTGCTTAATGACTGAATTTGCTTAATGACCAACCCAAAAAATGTCTAAAAATCAGGTCCAGTCATTGGGTACCTAAACTTATTACTGTAATAGGTTTACGACCAGAAATCCAGTTCCAATTGTGTTCATAAGTTGAGGACTACTTGTATAAATATAATGCAACCATGTCAGGTTGTTACATGAAAGTGTTACATTTTATTTCAGGGCAGATACCTTACTATTGCTTAACACATTACATACATACACACACACACACACACACACAATAAAGTAATATATCTAAGAAGACACTGTACTTAACAGACAAGGTACCACAGGATTTCTTGGTATCTGATCTGTATAATATCTCACAATACTTTTAATGAGTGATCTTAATATTCACACTGATGATTCTTCTCTCTTGACTCAGCTGTCTCCCATCTTCACTCCCATTTACCTCTATACTTTTCTATCTTACAGGATGTTTCTTTCTTTTATCTTGTGGGAGAACAGCTTTGTTTATCCCATAACCAGCTGTTTTGTCAGCACACAAGCTACTTTGCACGCAGCTTTTACCAGTTTTTAACTCCTGCTTCTTCTAAGGCTTTCAGTCCAGCACTTTGCTTTTTCCCCCCCTAAAGTGTTACATTTTCTGACCTCAGCTAGCTCCTCTGAGTCTGCTATTTCTATCTTGTCTTCACCCCTGCTCTCAACTTTTGACATGTCAGCTGCAAATGAACTATTCACCCTAAGTGCGTCTTGGTTGTGCAAGTGAAGGAATCTGATGTCTTCATAGATCCTATCCTCCTTTTTGCCTGACATCTATCAAACCTAAGAAAGCTATAATGCCTTACTGATTCACACAGAATAACATTAGAGAATGTTAAAGAAAAAAGAAGCCTTTTTAGTCCAGGATTCTGCTCCCCACAGTAACTAACCCCATATCAGTAAGCAATAAGGATGCAGCTGCTTCTTTGTTAACTGAAAAAACCCTGGCTGAAAAATCCTGAGTAGAGACTAGATGGTACAAGGTTTCTTGTTTTCTGCCTCATCTGTGGCATTTTCTGCAGACAACTGTGATAATGTGGAAGCAACCCAGTTCCTGAACTGGTGGGTTTTGTAAAGACAAAAGGTTTTTCCCCCCCCAAAAATATAAAAATCGAAGGAGATATCGAATTGTTCTTGAATGAAAAGAAGGACTAGAGGTAACATGATAGCAGTGTTCCAATATCTAAGGGACTGCCACAAAGAAGAAGGGGTCAACCTATTTTCCAAACCACCTGAAAGCACGAAGAAGCAATAGATGGAAACTAATAAAAGAGAGAAGCAATCTTGAAATAAGCAGAAATTTCCAGTGGGAACAATTAATCAGTGGAAAGGCTTGCCTTCAGAAGTTGTGGGTGCTCCAACACTGGAGGTTTTAAAGAAGAGATTGGACAACCAATCTCTTGGTATAGGGTTTCCTGCTTGAGCAGGAAGTTGGACTAGAAGACCACCCAGATCCCTTCCAATTCTTTTATTCTGTAACAATACTCTTGTGGCACATGTAAATGTGCCTTGTTTTATCTAAGCAAGTATGCTGTTTAAACCAATAATCAGCAATCAGCAAACTCACAGCAACCTCTGCTGAAAGATATTGTACATCTGACCCTGGAAACTGTAGTGAGTGATCATGACTAGTAGCCATGAAGACTACTTGGAGGTTCAGAAGAACATTTCATTTTATCAAAGCAACACCTTGAAATGAATCAAAATATGTCTGGGGACTGAAGATTGAATGGGAGCAGCCATGCTCTTTTGATACAGAAGCAGAAAAGAAGCCTTTGTAGATGCTCACAAGCTCATTTCCCACAGAATAAAATAATCAGGTAACTTGAAAGCTTTGATTTGATGCATTGAGACAAAATGACTTGATGTTTTTTTCTAAGTTGAGGTATTGCCTCAATGGTTTGGACTGAGTTAGTATTTTTAGGCAAAGGAGAGCCATTTTTATGGCCCAGTTGGCCACAGACAGATTTATTGCTAAGCTCTATTATCTGTGTAAGCATGTGGTACATCACCACTCTTGATGATAGATTTTCAAAAGTTAACTGTGCTGTGTGAAATAGTTCCTTTCATCCTTTCTGAGTCTCCTACTATTTATTTTTCCTGGATTAGCAACCTACACTGTGGTCTGTACTTATATTGATACTACCTAAGACTTATCTAACCAGATTTTTTTCTCTTCATATGCTGCCTGAAACTTTACCTCACTCTACTGTTTTAACACTGACTTTATTTCTTGTTTCTTTTCATTTTGTCTGATTAATCTGCTGTTAGTCAGATCTTTTAGATTTCTAGCCAATATCCATCTCTTATTTATTAAAGAAGAAATTGTAAGATGGAATAGTCATTAAACAATGGGTTAATTGTATAATCAATATTCTATAATTTCCTTCTTTTTGCACTCAGGCATGCCAGATCTAAACAATAATTCCCTGACCCATTTTTTTCTACACTTAGAAAATTGCTATCTAATTGTCCTTTCCACTGCATTCTTGAACTATATATTGTTGTCTAAATTATGTTTCTATTAACTGTTTTTGATGCTCTGCAGTAGGCTTTCTATTTCACATATGTGCACAAGGGCAGACATTTTATTTTTCTTCTGCTTTGATGTGTGTGTGTGTGTGTGTGTGTGTGTGCGTGCAAATCAGAGTTTTTCTTTTATAAATTATGTTAAGCTTATTTTAGGACTTAGACTACAATTTTCATGTACTTCCTGTTTCTAACCTAAAAAAAACCCTGCACCACAAATAGTCAGCAATTGTGCTGTGGGGAAGTTTTCTGAGGCTAAAAAAAGTGGAAGTAGATGGGTTTAAGAGACCATATGAAAAACTAGGGCTGCAAAATGGCTTAAATTTAACAGTAGAACATAACTGACTAGTAATTATGGGAGATCAATCCATAATACAAAATGTCCATGGTACAAAAACAAATATCACAATGAAGTAGAGAAGGCATATATTGTAAAAGTAAAAAAAAAAACAGAATGTGGACCAATGTTTCTAGATTGGAACCCAGATGCAAAGGATTGACATTATTCTTTCTTGACTTTTGACAAATTGACCTTGAGGCGCCTTAAGAATAAAATCAGAATCCACAGTCCCTTCTTGGGTGTTTGTTGTAACAGGATATAATTGGTATCATAATTGGATCTTGAACCACAATCTGTTTAAATGCAAAACTCCTTCATTTGTTTATCTTCTTTGTGGTCAAAGAAGGAATCTGAAAATTGATTGTTTGCTGATCTGTATTGTCATTATTTTGTACATGTCTCTGTGGTGTAGGCAAGTCCAATTATCATACACTTATCTTAATCAGAGTAACCATAGGGTAATTAGCATACTTTCCTTTCCTTTTGTGTAGGCCTTATTTGTCTTCAAGGGAGAAAGAACACTGATTCTTGCTGTTCAAACCATTTGAACACCTGAGGATACAGAGACCTTCATGAAGTAGACACCATGTTTGTCATCCAAGGAATATCAAGTTCACAGAAACATAAAATTGGAAATGACCCTTTAAACCATTAAATCCAGCTCCCTGGATAATGACTATTCCATCAATTTAGAAATCCAAATTAAAACATCCCTGATAGATGGGTGTCCATTTTCTATTTAAACACATCCAATAAAGAGGAGCTCTCCCAGCTTTTCATGTCATTGGTTCCTGACATTCTTGTTCCACTAGAAACATTTTTAACATTCACCCAGCAACTGCCTTCCCATAACACAAGATAATTAGCCCAAATCCTGCATTCTGAAAGAACAAACAGGCTTTTTGTCTGAAAAAATAGCTAATAGTTCTTGATTTTCTTACATATGATACCCGTCAGATATTTGAGGAGTGCAATCATTTTAAAACAGTAAATACCAAGGAAAATTTGCCCTTCAAACACACTTGATTACTACTACTTAATAAACAAGATAGACTTGTAGCGTTAAAATACTATGATTAATATTTTCATAAAACTTGAGAGAATCTTAATCCCAGGACACCACTAATTATACCCCTATATATATATATAAAAACTGGCTAAATGTTTAATCCCTCATTTTTTTAAAGGAACTGACTCAATTGTTTTCACATTGTAGGGGGATTTCAGCTAAACACAAGATCTGTGTAAGGAGGCATGGCTTTATTTCATGATATGGTATATTCCTACAGTGATACATTGCTTCTCATTGAGACAAAGAGGCAATGTTTCTCCCTGAATCTTTCACTGCCAATTCCAAGAGATAGAGGAAGTAATTAGAATAGGTGAACTTAAATGTGGGCACTTTGTATGGGCATTTTGGCTAGAGGGATTTCTACATCAACCAAAAGAGTTTAGAACTGGTATTTGAAACCAGTTATGGTTCAAGTAACTTCAAGTCTTTCAAGAATCCCATCTTCACCAAAGTGTACCAGGGAAGAGTTAGAAATGGACTTTAGTTCTACTGTGATTTCAATGTGTGTGTGTGTGTTTGTATGTGTGTGTGTGTATGCGCTAAATGTTTTGGATTGCTAATAAAGAGTTAAAGGGAGACTGGTATAGCTATTTCGAGCTAATTAGCTCTCATCAGCCAGCCATACCCTTCTGAGATTTGAACCTGGGCTACTTGCATGTTAGGCAGCTGTGTTGACCCCTAGGCCACAGGCTCTTTCTCACTTTATCAGATGTATCAGGGAGGGAAGAGACAGGGGAGGAGATATGTCTGGAGTGGTTTTTTTTGATGCACCCTGTCGGCCCAAATAAAAGATTTCTTCTTCCCATATTTGGGCTGACAGGGTGCATCAAAAAAACAAAAACAAAAAACCCCCACTCCAGTCCATTTCTAACTCTTCCCTGATACCCTTTGGTGAAGATGGGATTCTTGAAAGACTTGAAGCTACTTGAACCATAACTGGTTTCAAATACCAGTTCTAAACTCTTTTGCTTGATGTAGAAATCCCCTCTACCCATTTTTTCCAGAGCTGAATCTGTGGGTCATCCAGCTTCCCAAAGAAAACAATTTTAGTGCCAACTCTATTTAGGAGTGACGGGATGCTATTAAAGTTGGAATTTATTATTTTTTATGATTGCACTGACAGTTTTATTTCAAGAATAGGAAAAATAATATTCTTTGCAATTCACTCGTTTTTATTTCTTTTTTTGGCCATAGCATGGACATTTTCATGAAACCACCTACAGTTCCAATATTGACTTCATGGCCTTATTACTTGAATAAATCTCTGGAAATATGAAGCATATAGAAGCTGACATGCCTATAATCTATGATACAATGTATGGTCATCCTGAGTTTGATAGTCTCCTAATGCTTTGATATTCCAGACTTCATTCATATTAAAGAAAAATTTGAATGCTTCCAGATCAGCGAATGCTTATCTAATAGCCAATTCTGACCACCATAAATATGCTTTGCTACCTTGATCAGTTCTCACAGTTTTTTTCCCCTGAAAAAGATGACTTATTATTACATTCTTAAAGAACCTGAGACTCTCTTGCAAGTTTCTCTTGGGGTATATTTTGAGCTTATTTTATGATTGGAGATGAAAGACAGCTACTTCCGGAGTTCTGTTTCCTGTCAATCATCTTTCAACCCCTCTGAAAAATGGCAACCAACATTTCCCGACTGGAAAAAGTCCTATAGGAGGGGTTATTGACCTCATTATGCTTTTTTCCTAAAGGCTGAATGAGGAAGAAGCCAGTGAGACTGGAGAGCACTGGAGAGAGGATTGAACCACTAAAGACAAGACATTCACTTATACCCTTTGACCACTTTGTAATATAAAAAGTGAAAAAAGAAAAAAAAAAGTGAAGAAAAGGTTAGCTAAACATTTAGTTAACTGTAACTTACCTGGAGCATAGCTGGCTTGTGTTTTCTCATGATAATTTTGCTTTCTTTACTGGTGTCAACACATAGCCATTCAGACATATTTTTGGCTAGAGGTAAATTCTTTATTGGTCAAAACATTAAGACATAAATGTGCATTTCATTGTATTTCAAGATATTAACAGGTAGAAATTAATGGACTCCTTTTAAAAATATTCTACATGGGGATGACTTGTACTATCCATTCTTTTTGTTTTTGTTTTTACATTTTGGTGATGTGGTTAAGGTGCTGGTCTACAAATCAGGAGACTGTTAGTTCTAATTGCTCCTTAGGCATGAAATCCAGATGAGTGACTTTGGGTCACTCTCTCTCTCTCTCTTAGCCAAACTCACCTCACAGGGTTGTTGTTGTGGGGAACATAGGAGGAAAAAGGAGTATTAAGTATATTTGCCACCTTAAGTTACTTATAAGATAATAAAGGCAGGATAAAAATCTAATAAGTATATTGAATAAACATTGGTAGCTACTTCCCTTCTAATGTCTTAGATGAATTAAATACCAAATATTAGAGTTCTTCAATTGGTAGAAAATAAATAGAATGGTAACAAAATCCAAAGTAGAAGTTTCACCTTTGACATTATTTATTTCTTCCATCCATTTTTTCCTTTACCTTTTTTAAAGATAATTCTGATGAGTTGTTATGGTTAATTCAAAGCCTGTTGTTTTTAAAGCTTAATTTGGCTTGTGGAATAGAACCATTCTAAGTACTGTTACCAATCATACTTCTTCATTAATCATGAGACAGGGATACCAAAAGGAAAGGAAGAGACCAATTTTTGTAGTATTGTAGAATTAAAAATACTCATTAATCAAGATTATTAATTATAAGATTTGTGCTGTTTTCTGAGGTCTTCTTTCTTGCTACATACCTAGTTCAAATAAGGCTGTATTATTTTTTTAAAAAATGTATCCAGGATTCTGTATGACCAGCTTTGTACTGATTGTGGTGTCGGTTATTCCACCTATTAATAAGTATGGACTGGTAGTTAATTTTAGCTTAGCATGGTTGCGTGGCTGCAGTTGCTATCTTTATCTCTAGTTGACCTATTTTTTATATATTTCATAATGCATATATACTTCTTTAAAAGATCATATTCAGCCTCTTTGGATTATACTTTCTCATTACTTTGTGCAGGCACTTTGTGGATCTGTCTGCAATTACAGTTTACTTCCATAGTTACTATTTATTCCCTTTTTGTCAAATACAGTCTTAAAACTACATTTGAGGGGGTTGGTTTGTTTGGTTTCTGGAACAAGAGATTATTTTTCAAAGTATAAGCATATGAAGTCTCCCACTATTCTCTCTCACTCCTTGTTTTAATATGAAAAGATCATTAGAATTGTCATTTTAGATAAAAAAAAATGATCTATCAGCTTTTTTGGGGGGTGATGGTGGTCACTTTCCATCTCTCTCTTTCTGGAGGATGCCTATCAAAGTAATTATATATATATATATACACACACACACACACACACACACACATATTTTCCAAGACAAGTTTAAAAGAGAATTCTGATCCTTTTCAATAGACATTGGGATGATTCCATCTGGATTTTATATCTTCACAGAGGTCTTTCTCCACCCAGATCTTAAGAGCCAAGACTGAAAACTACATACTTTCTTGGGAGTAAATCATATAAATCCCAGCAGAGATGAGTTCCAAGTAAACATAGAGACCGCAGAAAAAGAAATGTTACTTTGGTCTGAATTGATGAATATTATAATTACTTGCTTTTCTACTGAAGTATTTCTATTTAGCACCAATTTTTCTTTCTTCCATATACTTCTGACTTATAGGTAATGTATTCAGGGCTTAGACTTTTGTTACCCAGAAGCAATTACATTACTTTCAGGAAAAGCTTGCCGTGATCTCATGGAGTCTTGACTTTCAGCAAAAGGGTTTGCATTCTGCTTTTTCTTAAAAAGTACATGTTCTGTTGGATGATAGTTGTATTATATGTAGAGAGCTGACAGAGAAAAAGAAATTTGTATTGGAGATGGAGGCTGTATCTCAACTGTATAGCACTAAGAACCCAAGTGATGCTAAGGCTATGCTATTGAACATTATTATTATTATTATTATTGTTATTGTTGTTGTTGTCTGAAAACCTGGCCTGTTGGTTTTTGAAATCAGTGTTGAGAATATAGTCCGCTGATCTTATTCAGACTAAAACAAGCACTTTGTTCTTATATTGGCTCTTTTTGTTTGAAATTTAGGATATGTTTGTGGACAATGTGTTCAGTAACACCAAAGTGTCTGAAAATTACCATCAAATGCATCAACATCAGAGGTTATTTATACTTACAATAGGTTTCTGGAATCAAAGTCCTTATATTTTTTACTAAGAAACATCACAAACATTCTGCTCAGATTTAATTTATTCCACCACCCCTAAAATCATTCTGCCCTTTCTGTCCGTGGTGTGGTTCATTGGGGGATAGTAAATCTCCATTGTGCTTATTTTCCCAAGCTCTAATTTGTCATTTCTCTAGACTGCACTTTACTACTGACTTAGCAACCTAATTCCCCACCTCCATTGTCTATTACACTGAGAATGTCAACAATCTGCTGGTCTAATGCTATACTGATTAAATCTTCTTTTTAGAAATTGTTCTGTTAAAATAAACTTGTGTTAATTCCTAGCCATGTTTGTCACTGACTGAATGGCCTATTACATTAACATTCAGTCAGTGACCCACTGTTTACGGCAGTGTTTGTCATCTTTAAGAGATGTGGACTTTCAGGATGGGGAATTCTGGGAGTTGAAGTCCAGATTTCTTAAGGTTGCCAAGGTTGCCAAACACTGGTTGATGTAGCATTGCTCTGTGAAAGACTGGTACATTTCTGGCTTCAGCAGGAACTTATGTAAATACTGTATGCACAAGGATGTATAGGGATGTATGGTTTCAATAATACATACATAGAAATATGTCATTTTCTTTATTTTAATAATAGAACAGTCCAGTTACTACCCCAAGTATATTGGAATTGTAAGTTCCAGAATTCCCAATTAGCATAGTCAAAATTAGAATAGACTAATCAGCATCACCTAGCTAAAACATTAACTTGGTCAGGTACTGCTGAGAAAAAGGAACTGAATTTGTATATCATGGGTTGAAATAGGATAGGGTTTACACAGCTTCTCAGAGGAAATTTTAAAACTCAGATTTCTAGGCATCTTCCTCTTTATTTAGGACGTATTTATGTGGCAGAAAATCCACATACATCACATGATAAGATGGGGTTACTATTGCAGGAAAGAATGAAGATATGTCCACTGCAGTATCACAGGAGTGCTGGGTTTAAATTCTATTGTGAGTCAATAGATATTTATCTAGTCTCTTGAAAGCCTTTAGAAGATCTGATCATAACT
>NW_015387854.1:59214-74178 GCF_001527695.2 Protobothrops mucrosquamatus
AAATGGTATAGGGTTTCCTGCCTGAGCAGGGGGTTGGACTAGATGACCTTCAAGGTCCCTTCCAACTTTACTATTATTATTATTATTATTCTCTGGCATGAGAACCATAGTTTCTTCCTCACCTGGAATATTGTCTCACACCCCCAGGGGGTGCGAGCATCCCTGGTTGGGAACCCCTGATCTAGTGTTACAGACACTACAGCTTTAAAACACAATTCAAAATTCAATTTAATCATGTTGGGAACTAGATTTTTTGTTGTAGCATTAAGAAAATATGTATCAAAAGCCAACAATTTTCAAACATCACTTCTGCATTTCTTTTCTGATGTATTCTAAATGTCAAATCAGATCAGGATCTTTATGTCATGATATTTGTTTATCTCTATTGTAATTTGGCACACCACTGCTAATGATCAACAAGGAAACCATACAGAGCTACTTCTTCTCAATTGATTTGTTATGCAGAATATGTTATTTCTAAATCTAAAAATTAAATTTTATTTCTGTATCATTGTCAAATGCAAAGTAAATAAATTCTGTTATAAAAGTGAGAGATATGTTTCACAAATGCAAAAGAAAAGAAAAACTCTATAATAAGTTTTCAATAAACTCCTCTATTTTGTGCATAATTTTAACTGGCACCAGGTTTCTTCACACTTGGTTGCCATTTCAGCATCAGATGACAAATAGCACCGTACCCAAACAATTGCAGTGCCTCTAGTTTAATCAAGCAAACAGTCTGGCAAACCTGGTCCTTTTGTAATTCCACCCAGATTAGAGACACCTGTCTCAGAAGAAGGTTGAATAAGTTTTATTAGATAGGAAGGGCATTTAATTAAAAATGTTATTCTTTATGCCATCCAAATCAATTGACAGTAATCAAATATTTTTAAAAGACCTTTTAGTCCATGTACGTTGTATAATGAGGAGTAGAAACAGATCAGACAAGTAATTTTAAGACCTTAATTGGCTTCCTTATGCTATACACGCATATCTCTCTCTGTGTGTCTATGTGTATGTGGAATGTCTTACAAAATAGAGTCTTTCTAGATCCTTGCTTTGTATTTATTGGCAATTGTAGTTGCTTAGACTTAATTGGAAAGGTTTTAGGCTTTTATTGATAGCTTTGCTAAATTCTGAAATGCTTTTACCAAAAGCGTTTTGAATTAGGATAATCAAAATAGTATACTGACATGGTTGCAGTTATTTACATCCCCACAATATGTATCCCATTAGTAGACAATTCAATGGTTATTCACATGAATTGGTAAAATATACAGTGGGATGATGTTGCCACACCTTTAATCTCATTGTTATTTTATTTGATACTTTCCATATAGTAAAACCAAATGAGAACCCTCTGTACCAGCATTTTTCAAACCTGGCAACATTAATATATGTGAAATTCAATTCCCAGAATTCCCCAACCAGCATGCTGGCTATAGAATTCTGGGAGTTGAAATCCACATATCTTAAAGTTGCCAAGTTTGAAAAACACTGCTCAATACCTATGTATACTTCTCAACACATTATAAAACCCACTACTATCAAAGTGTACTATGTATAGTGCACGTGAATATGTGGGATCACAGAGTGAATGGGACAAAAAAATGTGGACTCATAGTACCTCCATACTTAAAGGGTTTTCCCTTTAAGAAAATAATAATAGACATATAGTTATGTCCATTACCATTTTTTTCTGTCCAGGACATTCAGTCTTACATTGTTCCAGCTTCTCTGTTTTTAGTCTTCTGTTGTGATCCTAAAAAAAAACTTTGGTGAAGTGAAAGAATACCATGATTATCTATGATCCAGAATTTGTTTATGTGGTAATGTTTCAGGTTACTTTATTCCATGATTTATAACAGGGGTGTCAAACTCGCGATGTCATGTGACATCGCGCAACATATCGGGCCAATTTTGCCATTGCCGGCAATGGGGTGGGTGCGGCTTCCAGATGACGCATCTGGCCCACGGGCCGGCAGTTTAGCACCCCTGATTTATAACATACTGCATCCTGTTAACCTTATAGGTGTATATATTTTCCCTAATTAAATTATGGAAGCATTAACGAAATGAATAATTTCTCAAAGCCTCCTTTTGATGGGGTGGTAGGGGGTGTTGTTGATCAAAGGATTCTCAATCCATTCTCTACAATGCAATACTCTTTAGCCAACACTCTTGCCTAAAAAGAGAAACTTCAAGAAGTTCAAGACAATGTGTGTTATCTCTCTCTCTCCCTCTTTCCCATTTTTCTCTCTCTTAGTAATGCTATAAGATTCAGGATCGTTTGTGCCCATTATGACTGGGTATGAATTTGAAGCTGTGGTTGTCTTGATTTAGGCCATTCATTCTTACAGCAATAGCCCTGTGGTGATGAAAACTGTAGATGTGCACTTCATTGATAGATATTAATACAGGTGATCCTCAATTTATAATAAAAATAAAGTTGGAAGGGACCTTTTAAGAAGAAACACCGTTTCTTCTTAAAAACTTCCAGTGTTGGAGCATTCACCGCTTCTGGAGGCAGGTTGTTCCACTGTTTAATTGTTCTAACTGTCAGGAAGTTTCTCCTTAGTTTTAGATTGCTTCTCTCTTTGGTTAGTTTCCACCCGTTGCTTCTTGTCCTGCCTTCAAGCACTTTGGAAAATACAAATGGGACCAGAATTTTCTGTCACTAAGCAAGATAATTGTTAATTCAGTTGTGCCCAATTTTACAACTTTTTTTTATCATGGTTGTGACAAGTTAATAATTGCAGTTGTTAAGTTAATCACATGGTTGTTTACTGAACCTGGCTTTCCCCATTGACTTTGGTTGTTGGAATCCAGGTGGGAAGCTCACAAATGTCAAGCACAGGACTCTAGGATGCCACAACCATCATACAGCAAGTATATGCTGGTTGTCAAGTGTCTGAATTTTGATCATGTGGTTGTGGGGATGCTGCAAGAGTTGTAAGTGTGAGGTCTGGTCATAAGCCACTTTTTTTTGGTGCAGTAGTAACTTTGAACAGTCAGTGAATGGATGGTTGGAAGTCAAGGACTATTTATATCTCCTAAAGGAATTCGGCCAAGTTTAACCAAAAAAAAAATAAAAAAAAAATGGGGGCCACCACAACACAAAAAAGGCTGGGGTTTCAGTCATGTAGTTATAAACATTATATTAACTGTGGGGTTCTTGGTGCTCTCTACGCTTGTTGGTTTTTTTGCAGACATTTCATTACCAAACTAGGTAACATCATCAGTGCTAGAAGGGAATGGGTTTTGCTTTTTTTAATATACAAATAGCTTGCCCTGAACCCCACCTTTGCATCGATTTAGCATTTATTCATATTTTTTATTTGAAAAGGGGGTTTGATATCCTGCAAGGTACTAACCTCCAGTGTCAATTTTACTGAAAGAAAGGATCAGATGGGCCTCATAAGCTTTCTTAGAAAAATAAAAATGAAGGCTACCTGCAACTTAGTACATTTTTTTTTAGAAGTGGCCCACTGCCTGGAAAAAAAAAGAAAAAGAATAAAGGCAAGCATGAACAGGGAGAAATATCTTGAGAGAAGTAGCAACCAGATAAGATAGGGTAGCAACTAATGTTCTGTTTAATTAGATCTTTTATTTATACTTTGTGATATGATATCCCAAGTGTTTCTGAATGGGAAAACTTTCACTTTGGCCACCATTTTATGAAAGTACCCCAGCATGTTCTCAAAGTTCTGAATGTAGTCACCATCTCAGGTTGAAGGTTTCTCTTTGAGATGAAGAATGTTTTAAAGCAAACATTCATCAAACTTCAAGTGTATTTTTACACGTGCTGAATATAAATCACAATGCAATGCTCTACAGTGCTTTCCCCTAACCTGATTATTTTTGCTGGATCAAGACAAAACTCAAAGCTTCATAAAAGGTCAAAAGCCTCTCCAAATATATCGAGATTTGGACAATACTGCCCTCCAAAGATCACAACTTTTAGAAATTAGCATCTGGATGGAGATTAAGCTTTATGGTCATTAAATAATATATTTCTTTCTTGTCTATAGCCATAGGAATTGCATTCTGCTGTGCTTTTCCACTCCTGTGTAAATTCTTGGATTAGGCTTCGGTAGCCCCATTTATTCTGAAATATTGGCCAGAATGACTGTATCATAAATATTAGCAGAGCTATTTTAAAACTTGCTGGTATTATCATTTGCTGCTTCAAATGCTCTTCTGAAATAGTTAATGACTTCTGCATGTTTATCATAGCTTCTTCATATGAAAAGAAACCATACCTCTGCCTATAGGAAACAAGCATTTTAAGCCAATGGGAAGATTTGACAATTATCATATTTTCAAACCGAAATTATATTTTCTGGAGGATCTGTTCAACCCTGTGAATACACCTGTAATTATTACAGATAGTCCTCAATTTAGAACTGGTCAATTAACAACTATTTGAAATTACAACAGACCTACTTGGTGGCTACTTATGATTCAAAGTTCTGATGGTCATTCCCCCACAGTCATGTGACCAAACATCAGGCGCTCAGCAACTGAACTGCATTTATGACTGTCACGGTTAACGACCATGATGGGAAGGCTCCATTACACTTGTAAGTTAAGGACTACTTGGTATAGCTCACATACTGGCTGGCTATCAAATTGAAAATGAAATATGTGTTAAAACTTGAAAATTCCAGTCCAATTATGATAGCAAATGTACTCAATTTAAAATAACTTTTCCAACTTAGCACCTCCATAGATTTTGGGAACTCAAAACCCAGAGTTCCCAGCACAGTGCTTAGATGAAAGCAATTTAAAAGAGCATGAACTGGAATTCAGTTGATGAAGACTTTTGTTGAAGGAAAAGTCTTCATCACAGTTATGAAAATCAAAAATCTCTTTTCAAAGACAGAACTGGAGAAACTGGATTATGTTGTTGTATTTTGCTTGGCTGGGTCAACTGCTGCGCCAATACACATGTGCTGATTTTGAGGTTATCGCAACTTTATATAAAACACAGTCAAGACTTTGGGATTTTTAAATATCTCTCTTGCCCCCTTGTTCCCTCCCTCCCTCCCTCCTTCAAGCCACCCTTAACTAGCATCTTCAGGCCAGCTGGTCAATTTCCATTTGTTAAGAGTCATATTTCAATTTTATGAAAATAAAATTCAAAATAACCCCTTGTTATAAAATTCAGGTCATTTTCTTTCTGGCTTTCTTTTCCCAAATTATATTTGACTTATGCCATTTTATATCACTATCTAAAATAGTTTTTTATCCTCTCTATCTCTGAGAGATCCATTGGCATGCATACAATAAATCATACAATATAATAATTTGTTTTTTTAAAAAAGAACAATGAGCACAATATACTTTTAGAATTGTATCTGATATATTTCACAGAGACACACACAAACAAAGAGAGACCCAAAATAAGGAATGCATCTGTGCACATAATTCTTCTTCATATTTTCATTAGAACATGACACGGAGCAACTAGGGAGGCACAAAATAGACAATCTTTTTGTATCTTCAGCCAGCAATTTGTTTTCATGAAGAAGAAATGAAGAGTTTCTCAAACTCTTGGCTTTAAAGAAAAGCGAAAAGATTTTTCCGTCTGTTAAGATAGGCATTGCCGTGGCCCATACATTTGGTATGGTTCTCGAGCAACAAAATTCAAATGCACTTTGGTGATCCTCCAGTTTTGGCAACTTTAAGACTTGTGGGCTTCGTCTCCAGGATTTTCAAAGAGGAATTAGTTATTTTGCTTTCATTGGAAAAAGAAAGGTAAACCAGACTTTGTAGCTAGTATTTTTATCTCCACAGACCCTGGGGAGGAGGGGTGGTGGTGGAGGAAACACAAACTTCCTTTCAGCTGGATCCATGGTGAGATTCTTGCACAACCCTGATTCTGAATTCCTACAAAGCAAGGTTGAATATTTGTTTCAGTTCTACATTTTTTTTCCAGGTTAAACTCACTTTTTACTTCTTAACCAAATGAACATCCGGCTTAGATCTTAAGTAAAATCAAGATGCTGCATTCCTTCTTGAACTTTTAAAAAAGTCTCCTGTTGCCCCTGCTGCTTCTGCTTTCTACAGCTTGCTTTTAATCCAACAGTTGCTTGCAATGAAGTTAAAAATGATCTGATTTTTCTCTCTTTTAGGATTAGAGATCAGAACACTGCAATGTCCTGGCTAAGCTTATGTTAACTTGTTTTTCCCTGTGATTAAGTGTTGCAATGTAGCAAAAACTGAGGATTAAACTACAAATGTCTAGGCTTTCTGATGGGACAAGATAGTTTTGTTGAAAGAAAAGCATTTGGAAGACACCATTAAGGGATAAGGGATTAAAAAGCAATCAGATATTTTGTTCTGTGAATGGGAAGCAGTTAACGAGGCATATAAATGGAATGGGTCTGCAGTGCTTTTTCTGGCTGAAGTTACCTATCTAAGTCTAAGAGAAAAGAAGTGGGGAAACTCTTGAAATGCAGATTTTTTTTTCCTTTTGGCAGCCTTGATAGATAATAATGATTAAGAGTGACAGGTTTGGACAGGTGTCACAGGCTGCTGGAATGACTGATGTCTTCATTTGGGAAAATTATCAGGGGCTTTTATCAATTCCTGAATGATTGGCAAGAAAGCTAAGGCAGGAACGAATTCTGATCAGATATCATAATTTTCCATTTCAAAAACCTGGAGCGCAGATGGGTGACCTGGTGCCTGGCTTTTGGGCACTGCAGTGCCAAAGTTATGATTAGAGAGCAGGAAAGAGATTATATGTATGAGACAGGAAAAGGAGCCATAAAGGAGTGAAAAATTGGCTATATTTGTATTCAAAGAACAGGATTTCAATGAAATTTATTTCATTTTGTTGTTAGCTAATTACCAGAGAACTGGTATACGTCATTGCCATTCCATGCACAATCATGTGTTTAATGCAATTTTTCTCAGCCTTGGCAACTTTTAAGATATGTGGACTCCAACTCCCAGAATTCCCAGCCAGCATGCTCCACCAGCAAAGATCGCATCTAACACTATTCTGAAATCTGTAATCCCACTGATTCTTCATTTCTTTGTTTCCTTTAATGGCATGAAAAACAGAAATGTCATTGCTATTTTTGTAAGTAATATTAAAACTTTGAGATGCACTTATAGCTGCTATTATAAGTATATGAGCTGTGGTGGCACAGTGGTTAGAATCCAGTATTGCAGGCTACTTCTGCTGACTGCCAGCTGCCAGCAGTTTGGCAGTTCAAGTCTCATCGATTCAAAGTTGACTCAGCCTTCCATCCTTCTGAGGTTGGTAAAATGAGGACCCAGATTGTCGGGGGCAATATGCTGACTGCTTAGAGAGGGCTGAAAGCACTATGAAGCAGTATATAAGTCTAAGTCAGGCATGTCAAACTCGCGATGTCACATGATGTCGCGTGACGTGTTGTGACTTTCCCCCCATTGCCGGCAATGGGGTGGGCGCGGTTTCGGTGTGACGCATCCGGCCCGCGGACCAGCAGTTTGACATGCCTGGTCCAAGTGCTATTGCTATTATTGTTTTAGAAAAACACTGTTCCTGTTTGTTGTGATTTTTTTAAAATGCTGCCTTTTCTTTAAACATCATTGTAATTGTATGTATGGATTGTTTGGTAGGATTTTATTTAGTTATACTCTTTCTCTTGTGTTTGTACAGGTAGTCCTTGACTTATGACCACAACTGAGCCCAAATTTTCTGTTGCTAAGTGAGACATTTGTTCAGTGAGCTTTGCCCCATTTTACAACCTTTCTGGCCACAGTTGTTAAATGAAGCACTGCAGTTGTTAAGTTAGTAACACAGTTGTTAAGTGAATTTGGCTTCCCCGTTGACTTTGCTTGTTAGAAGGTACAAAATGTGATCACATGACCCCAGGACACTACAGCCGTCATAAATTTGAGTCAGTTGCCAAGCATGTCAATTTTGATCACATGTTCATGGGGATGCTGCAACGGTCGTAAATGTGAAAAATGGTCATAAGTCACTTTTTTCAGTGCCATTTTAACTTTGAACAGTCACTAAATGAACTGTTTTAAGTCGAGGACTACCTATACTATGAACTAGAGGGTTAATAGCATTCCTTTTGGAACAGAACTCATTCTCATCCAAATTTCCAATTTCCCAATCCCGTTCTCCCACTATCACTTTAGAGATCCTCTTTCCAGATCCTCTTACAACTGTGGCTTCTCTATGCTGTGTACCTTACCACCAAAGCTACTCTAGCATTCCCTTCTTTCCCAAACTGAGAACCCTTCTGCTGCTGATTAAGTGATCAATAAAAGAGAATTTTTGTAGCTCAGGATTGAACTGTGGGGTCCTTGATGCCTTGTGAGCTTGGTTGTTTTCTGACAGATGTGAGGACCCGTATACTGCACAAGGGCTGAGAAAGTATCTATAGACCCCTCACATCCTGGACATAATCTATTTCAACTTCTTCCCTCAGGATGCCGCTATAGGGCATTGCCTGCCAAAACAACTAGACACCTAATTCCCACAGCACTGTCTTATGCCTAAATATATTTACCCATGTATTGGGCTGTATTGCTATTATCCTCATCTTCTCATCTTTCCTACTACCTTCTTCTATTGGTATCTTATGATTTATCACTTGTTTATATCTTATGATTTATGATCTATGACTTATCACTTTGTTGTTTGTATGTACACTGAGAGCTTATGCACAGGAGAGATGTTCCTTGTGTTTCCAATCACATTTGACCAATAAAGAATATTCCAATATTCCAATTCATTACCAAACTAGGTAACATCTTCAGTGCTAGAAGTTGTTGCCTAGTTGACTAATGAAATGTCTGCAAGAAAACAACCAAGCTCATCCTCAACTTCATATCTTTCCTTTGTCCCCCTAGCAACAAGCTTTCTATGTGTTGAAATTTAATTTAATTTCAAAATTAAATTAAATTAATTATTTTATAATTTAACTTAATTTTTGTCCTTTGCTCACATTGTATCTTTTGGGATGGGCCACACTTCTTTGTGGTACAACCTCCATTGTACTAGGACACAATGAAAATGGGTATCCTTTGATTGGTTTTTAAAATTTATTTAGCGTATGGCATAATGGCAAATGGCAAATGGCAAATTTATTTAGCGTATGGATTAGCAATATATATTAACATTTCATCTAGATCAGTAAAACAAAATAGACTATAAATGTTAAAAAGATCTAAGTTCTGATACTAATGTCTAGGCCAGGGGTAGGCAACCTTGGCTCTTTTATGACTTGTGGACTTCAACTCCCAGAATTCCTGAGCCAGCTATGCTGGCTCAGGAATTCTGGGAGTTGAAGTCCACGAGTCATAAAAGAGCCAAGGTTGCCTACCCCTGGTCTAGGCCATCAAACACTGAAGCGCAGCACCATTTATATTAAAAAAAAAACAGATACTGGACCAGTCTATGCCCTCAGCTTACAGCCAGTCACGATTGATGTACAGTTTGACGCTGGAACCTGCAGTCACACTGAAGGGAGGATACTATGCTCCATTTAGACAGAGAGTGCCTGCAAATGCTATGTGAGGTATGAATCCTATTCAGGATTATCCATTGCTGACATGGTAGTCAATCCTTCAATTGGACTTTTCAATCCCTCCAATCCTTTGATTGGAATTTTCATTTTTAAGTGATGAATTTATAATGCTTCAAGAACTGATACACTTTAATATATAGTATCTTTCCCACAAAAGCACAATAATTGTTCATAGAACCCGGTATGACATTGTAGTGCACCACTCCCAGCAACCTTTCCTATCTCCTGGCCATGCTGACTGGGCTTCCTAGAAATAAGAATCAAAAATATTTGATAGTTTACAAAATTCCCTGCATAATTCCAGCACAATTATAACAATTAAAAGCTATTTTTTGATACTGCAAAAGTAGCTAGCAATACTGTATATGTTAGGGCAAGCAGATATCAGTTTTGCATTTAAATGAAGTGGGAACCATGCAGAATTTTGCTTTCATATCAGCAGACTATCATGGTTACTCCTATAAAAGTATTCATTTCTGATGGCCCATTTGTCAGCTGAGAACCACTTGTGTGTTGTAGTGATTTATTTGTCACAATTCATTCAGTTCCCTCTCAACAAATGAAGACAGAAATGGAATTAAAACAGTTTTTTTCTGTTCAAATTAATTCAGCTGTTAAAATATGCCTATCCAATCTAATAACATAATCTTGAAAAAATTAACCAATTTTATTTCATTGTATAATTCTATTCCAGCAATTCTGAAATCTAATTGCTTTAAAGGTTTCATGAGCCAATAAAAGCTGCAGAATATTTTCGTTAGATCATGTAATAATATTTTCACTGTGCAAATAACATTTTAACCAATAAAAAGGCAGTATATATTTTGTGAGAAGACAACAGTGAGAATGAAAGATGCTATTAGGAAACCTGTTCCTCATATTTTTATTTAATATAACAATATCCATCTTTATCAACATCTTTTGTTTGGATTCTCATTTGCTAGCATCTGCAGAAAACTAAAATTAAAACTTTTAAATTATTCTTTGCGGCTCTGGAATGATCTACCCATACATTTTTTATTTTGATTATATAAATGGCTATTTCCATAACCTAGTCTATGTCATTTATCATTATGACATTTTGTAAACAAACATGATTGACTGTTTATTTTAAACTTTAATTAGGTACTGTATGGCCAAGTTATATTTCCTTTGCCATTCTAGAATCAGAATCTGAGGGTGATTTTTTTCATCATTTACCTGAATTTCTCGTATAGGATAATCCTTATTACTAAAGAAGAGATTATCATGTTGAGATACTAACTTGCATGTGCCAAAGCATATATGTAAATGCTCAAATTTGCAGACCACAATGAGGATTATGATCAAAGGCACAATTTTTTTTAAAAAAAATGTCACTTCATTCCTGTTAAAAGTTGTTGATGAAACTGCAATGCAATTTTCAAACTTTTCATTGTTTTGTATTTTGTCATTAAAGAACTTGCAGTTTCTTTGTCCAATTCTTATGGAGAACATTCTGAAGTTCTACCTTTTTAATTTTTGATCTGCTCCCAAGTCCGCCAGTGATAGCATTTACATAACTACAGCCATTTTATCTTGCAAAAAAGTCTGGATGCCCACTGCACAGGAACAAAGAGAATCAGAATCACTGTTGAGCTTCAGGTCTACCAAATGGATTTCCTGATGTCCTGCTGCCAACCATGGCTAGCATCTTATATTTGGCACTTAATTAGACCAACCAGAAGATGATTCAACAAGATTTGTTTCAATTGCGTTTATGAGTCTCAGCAATTGTTTTGAATTGCAATGATTAATTAATGAAGGTTTTAAGTACCAATCTTCTTATCACTTGCCTAACTAAAATCAAGCGGCAAGACACTCTTTTTCATTGTGTAAATGATTCTCCTGAATTTCAGTCATCCAAAGTAGGAAGCTTACATCATGTGTCATGGTACTTCATTTTCTTCCCATCCCTGTTCCTGCCAACAGTAACCAATGATGTATAGCAGAAGTGTGAATTTATAACATGACATCATGGGATAACTAGAGGTCTGTTAAAGAACTGATCTACATTCAGTGATTATGTTTGGCATGTTTCTTGAAACATGTCTATGAGTCATGGGATCCACCTATTATTCAGTCAACATAGTGTTCTATCTCCCCCTTCTTTATGCTTCCTCTATTACGTCCATTTCTTCACCTGCAAATGTTACAGCTTTTAAAACCAACGGGATTTCAATGTTTTTGCTTTCTTTTCTTTCTTTTTTTTTAAAAAAAGCTCTATCTCTTGAAAATTTGTAAAAGTATGGGAAAAAGATTTTGGATATGAACTTGATGAGTCAGCTTAGAACTCATGGTGTAGAATTGCCTTTACATCTATTTTGGCATGTCATCAAGAATTAACTATAAAAATAGTTCATAGATGTTACTATGCTCCCTTAAAAGTACATTAAATTAAACAGCATTAATCAAAGTCTTCCCATATTGCCTTGAAGGGAAAGTAATCGTAACGAGTGGATGGAATTCTCTGAGCTTGGTATTTGAATTGTAGACATTACATTGCTCTACCAGGTAACCATCATCAAAGCAGGTGGTTTAAAGAAGTGAAATTTGCTGATTGGCAGAGATGATACATTGCCATATCTTGCCTCCTTTGTGTGTGCAGGGTTGGGATGGTTCTGTGGATAGATATTGTTTTGCAAAGGATTTATGCCTAATAATTGGTAGATTACTTATTTGTCTGATTGATAATGATTTCCCTGTTTCCTGGCAGAAGATATGTTGAAATTATGTGAGGTGAGATTAGTAAAGATGTGTTATATCTTCTGACAGTTGGGATTCATGCACACATTCTACTAGCCTTCTGCCTTTTTGTCCTATGTAGTGCTGTTTGTAGTCCTTATTGTTTGTTTTATAGATGATTCCTGTTCTATTTATCTTTGGTATTGAGTATTTGGGCTTGCTTAATATATTGATAGAAAAAAATATTTATAACTCAGGGTTGAACTGTGGGGTTCTTGGTGCTCTCTGAGCTTGGTGGTTTTCTTGCAGACATTTCATTATCAAACTAGGTAACATCATCAATGCACTGAAGATGTTATCTTATTTGATAATGAAACATCTGCAAGAAAACCACCAAGTTCAGAGAGCATGAACCCCCCCCACAGTTGTTTAATATATTTTGTAAGGTTTTCATTGGTTTGTGTGCCATGGTTACCCCATATAATATTTTACTAATTCTTATAGTGGTATAATGTTCATTTTCCCCAGAAGATATAAAATGGTGCCATAACAAATCAATTATTTTTGTAAGTTGCCATGTTTACTGTAATAATAAATACTGGAAATTCAAAGTACATCTTTTTTAAGCAGTTGGTGGTTAAAAGTGTGCTAAATTAGCTAAAACTTAACAGCAAAAACTCTTGAAAAATCTTTTAATTATAGATTATTTTACTCATATCTGGTTTATAGTTTTAATTATATCAGAAAAATCATTCTTCACAGATTATGTTAATCTACTCAGATGTCTTTTTGTTTATAAAAAATAAATATATTATTGATTTTTTTATTTTTTTATAACTCCTGAATTTTTAGATATTCCCAAACAGGACAAGAAATTGTTTTGATTTCCCTTTGATTAATTTCTATTTGCTATTTCTATTGTTTTATTTTTCTTGTGGATTTTAAAATTATTTCCAAAGATTGTTGATTGTTACATATATGTTTAAATAAAGCTTTAAAAAGCATTCACTTTTTTAAAATTGCACAACACTTGTTTGTTATTTGAAGTCTCAAATCTGCAAATAGAATCTAATGTAATTACAGCTTCTGGTCTTTCATCTCCCTTGGTATGGCAAGGATTTTATTGCTCTCTAAGCTGTCTTATTTGATGAAGATCTTTATCAACAAAGTGTTATATTGGGGTCAATAAATGAATAAGGCAGTACAAATACTTGAACTGAAAATAAGTTTCTTTAAAACCAAAAATATTCTTCAAAATGTCCTGCTTTCAATTTAGTTTTACAATCTTCCTTCTAAAAAAATGTCCCATAGTTTTAGAAGATACAAGGGAGGATTCTTCATTCTGAGCATTTAAGTGTCCCTCCTACACACACCCCTAACAATCTCCAGTTGAAATAGCTGATCTGGTTGGCTTTTCAAACTGAATTTAAAAAGTGTGGAGCAAGCTATCTTCAAATATTTAGTTATTTACTGTGGGCATGCCATTCTGCCCTGCTTTTTTTTAGTCATGATCTAATCTAATCTGCTCTCCAGTTATAGCATCTAATAGATAAAAAGGATGATTAAACAGTTGGAATATAAATCAAATATAATGTGTTTGATCTCAGAACCAAAGGAAGATCAATCTGTAAGAGAGGACATAAAAAAAGTCATTAAAGAAGAAGTGAGGATAGCCAAAACTTTACTTAAACTGTACACAAAACTTGTAATTTCTGTTAAAAATACAGATGCTATAAATTGGCTAAAATAGCCTGTGGGTTCTCATTTCAGGAATTAGGAATAAGACGTGTAATAGACTTAAGCCATATAAATTAAATTTATCCTGAGCTCCTGCACTGACTTGGATGATTTTCAGGGAACTTCTATTTATGATTGCTTGAAAGGAAATACGGCTCAATGTAAATGGAACACTTACACAATCAGACTTTCAAATGGGTAAAGGATTACCTTTTGGACATAAAGTGCAAGAAGAAAATAACTTTCTCACTTAACAAAGAGCAGTTGGGGGCTTAGAAAATAGGGCTGGCATATACCAAAGCACTGAGAACTTGATCATGTTTACTTAATCCTTTTATATACAAGATATGAGAGAATGTAATTTCTATGTGTCTGTTTAAAAGATTCCGAATAATGTACTTTAGGTACTATAGAACAGGGGTCCCCAACACAATGCTAGGCTGCATTAACAGAGGGATAGAATCAAGATCACGTGAAGTGTTAATACCACTTTACAATGCCTTGGTAAGGCCACAACTGGAATACTGCATCCAGTTTTGGTCACCGCGATGTAAAAAAGATGTTGAGACTCTAGAAAGAGTACAGAGAAGAGCAACAAAGATGATTAGGGGACTGGAGGCTAAAGCATATAAGGAACGGCTGCTGGAATTGGGTATGTCTAGTTTAATGAAGAGAAGGAAGAGGGGGGACATGATAGCAGTCTTCCAATATTTCAGGGGCTGCCATAAAGAAGAGGGAGTCAAGCTATTCTCCAAAGCGCCTGAAGGCAGGACAAGAAGCAAGGGGTGGAAACTAATCAAGGAGAGAAGCAACCTAGAACTAAGGAGAAACTTCCTGACAGTGAGAACAATTAACCAGTGGAACAACCTGCCTCCAGAAGCGGTGAATGCTCCAACACTGGAAGTTTTTAAGAAGAGACTGGACAGCCATTTGTCCGAAATGGTATAGGGTTTCCTGCCTGAGCAGGGGGTTGGACTAGATG
>NW_015387854.1:74194-86213 GCF_001527695.2 Protobothrops mucrosquamatus
CTCTGCTATAGAATGTCTTCTTTTGCTCAGCTTTCTACCACCTTCTCCACTTGGTTTCCTCAATTCCACCTGTATATCAGACAAAGAAGACTCTGACCTTATCAGTAGATATAAAAGATCTGGTCATCAGTGCTTTCTGCTCATTCTTTATCCCTACTAATTCCAGTCCATTGTGTATTCCTAAATCCTAATTCCTGCCATGTGTGTGTATGCAAGTTTGAGACTGATTTACAGATCATAGTTTCATGTTTCTTTCTGAGAAGTGAATGATCATTTGTTGACTGGGACAGGCTAACCGATTTTGTAGCATGAGGAAACTGGTCGCTCTTCATGTATTATTATAATAGTAAGGAATCCTGATATGAAGGTGTCTGAGGCTGTAATAAGTTTCTTAGGGAGCTCAACCTAGAGGGGGTTTGCAAAGAAATTATGCCTAGGAACTATTATATGGGTGACAGTAATTGGATTAAATACACCCCCCCCCCAAATCATTTAAAAGGGAGGTGCGATAGCTCAGTGGTTAAAGACACTGAGTTTATCAGCTGGAAAGCTGACAGCCCAGGTTTGTGACCCAGTATCATGCAATGGGGTGAGCTCCCATTACTTGCCCTAACTCCTGACTACCTAGCAATTTCAAATCATGCAAATGCAAGTAGATAAATAGGTACCAGTTTAGTGGGAAGGTAACAGCATTCTATGCACCTTTGGTCTATAGCCATGCTGGCCACATGACCATGGAAAATGTCTTAGGACAATGCTGGCTCCCTTGGCTAAGAAACTGAAATGAGCACTGCCCCTTAGAGTCAGAAACAATTGGACAGGGAAAAACTTTACCTTTAATCATTTAAAACTTCAGTTATGTGTAGTTTTTTCAGCTTCCTCCATTTGATGGCTTTTGTATGAGTTGGGTGTGACTCTCAGAAGGTCCAGAATTTCTACCATGGAGTTCTTGGTACTATCTGAGCTTGATTGTTTGATTGCTGGCATTTTATTGCCTGACATCATCAATAGTGTTTGTGCTGATGAGGTGACCTAATTGAGTAATGAAACAAGCAAAAACAATCAAGCTTAAAGAGCACCAAGGACTTCACAGTTTGATCCTGAGTTATATATATTCTCTTCTATTAGAATTTCAACTGTCATTTCAGTGGCACCAGAGTAAGGAAAAATGTCTTTTGCTACAGGGAGAGACAAAGCCCACACCGTTTGGTTTCATATGATACAGTGGGTCATCACTTGCTTGAAATGGAGGTTTGTGAAACCACAATGGGAGCAAATAGTAAGGAAGCTGCTACAAACTTTATGACTCTGAAATTTGTCTTGCAATTGTAAGACAGCCCTATTACCACTGATTAGTGGATTTGCAAAATTTGCCTTTGAACAAAAGATTTAAGAACCTTGAACTGCTAGATTTCATGTTATTCAGTGTTTTTTGTTTGCAAAATTGAATTAACTAATTTCAAAGGTTTGACGTGTGAGATCTTAAAGCACAAAATCCCAGCCAAATATCAGGACAGTAAACATTGGTTCTGGTACATAAACACACATCCTAACACCTTACTTTCCAATTAATGACTGTGAAATTAGGCAGTTTGGTAGAATAGAAGATAGAAGGGGTTTTTAAGTGTGGAAAACTATGAATTCTCCTGCTCCTGTTGATCAAAATCTTCCTGTAGGTTACAAGAAGGACACGGGTGGTCCTTAGTTTTCAAGTAGATATGCCGTTGTTCGAAGGCTTATGATTAAGAAGGTACAATGTCTAACTTAACATCATATATCCTACATATGTGTTTGTAACAAATATGATTAAATTAATCTAAGCCTTATGTTCTCACTTTGAGCCTAGCCTAACATTGGCAGGCTCTCTTGCTTACATGAACTAATGCTTACATGCTCCAGTAGCATTAATCTGATACATATGTGTTTGCCTTTAATGTATACACAAACACATCCTGGGGATGAAGGATATATCCAATGAACTAGCTTGAAGAAAAATCCATACTGAGTGGCTGCAAGTAGATGGGCTACAGCTAAATATGAACACATTAAGTTTCTTTATTTGATTTGGACCTGCTGCAACAATGCAGATTCTCAATGGTCTACAGTAATTAAGAGCAATAACAAAGGCCATCACTATTAAAAACATCTACAGTAGGAGCAAAATTAAATACATACAGCTATAATATAAAGTCCAACAATCCTGGGTATCTTGTCACTCACAATGAGCCCTCAAAATAATGAAATTTTCCAAAGTTTTTGGAATGCTAAAACTGGAGAGCAGACTGATTTCTAAGAGAGTGCAGGCCGTGCCAGCAAAAGTAGTAGCTATTTCTCAAGATATGCAGAAATGGGAGGTCACCAGCAAGTTTTCCCGTGATGGGTGAGTCAGTTTTGACTGGAAAAGGCAATTCACATGCTTCAGTGCAAAGCCTACTACAATTAGACAGGTCAAGGCCAGCACGTTGAATTGTGCTCGGGAGCTAGTGGGAAACCTGGGATTGGGAAATGTTAGCTAATGAACGGAATGCTACAGTTTGAACTATGATCTTCCAAGTAGTTTTTAAAAGCAATCCCATTTAGTGTCCATTGTAATAATCCAGGCACATAGGAATGAGGAATGAGGAATAGAAAGAAGAAGAGCTTATTGAAGCTGGCAAGGGGTTTCCTATCAAGCCAACAATAAGAATCGCTTGTCCTTTCATGTCCACCATCTTAACCATCTACTAGTATTTAGAGCAGAGCAGAGTTTCTGTAGTTGATTTTATTTATTATTATTTATTTATTAAAATTTGTATGGCTGACCACTCACTATCACTATCTTACAAAAATAAAAACCCAATATGTAAACAATAAAAAACAATAACCCTTCACTGCCTTGATGACAACAATCAATCAAACAAACCACTTGATGGGTTCCTTCCCACTCTAGATTCCCCAAGCCTGTTGGCCAAATCAGGGCTTCAGAGGTCAAAGAGGGGCCAATCTAATCTCCACAGGAATAATGTTACAAAGGGAAGGAGCCACCACAGACAAGGCCCTTTCTCTGGGCCCCACCAGATGTACCTCCTTAGGACATTCTCTGTCTCCCCACTCTGGTGGGTTGAGTAGATGTAACTAGGAAAATATGGTCCTTCAGATAACCTGGTCCTAGGCCACATAAAGGTTTGAAGGTGACAAGCATCGGCTTGAATTGTACCCTGAAGCACATCAGCAGCCATTGCCCCTCCTGCAGGAGAGATGATACTTGTGCACACCTATAGTAGGTCTGCACAAAACCATATATAATGCTACATTTTAAAGCATGACTGGATTTTTATGGTTACAATGGCCCAACTAATTGAAATATTTATATATTAGTGGTACCAATAACTCAATCTGACTGAAACAAAACCAATGAAGCTGATGCAGAATTGGTTCAGTGTAACTCAAGACACTATGCTTCTACCAGTATGAACTTTTAATTCATCCTTTAATAGATAAACAAACCTAGATTTGAACCAAAGTTGTTGTTTTAGGATAACTTCATGGATAAACCTATCAAGTCTCTAAAAGAAATGGGAAAATATGTTCTGTTGTAGCTAGACTTTGTTCATAAGAAAGAAATAGGAATTGGAGTCTCCTAATTTTTATGCCCTGTGGGGTAATTTCTTAGCTATTATGGCTTTCCTTATTCCCCTCCCCTGTTTCTTTTGTGTTTTGCCTCAGGAAATATTAGATGTATTTACCTTAAGCCATAGGTTAACAAAGTTTCCCATGAGGAACCGGGTATGTCTCCAGCTGTATTTTGACTAAATTTTACCCATGGACCATTAGTGTTTGAAGCAAGGCTTTATCTTCATGAAGACAAAATTTATTGCATTTTTTTTAAAAGAAAAGGGAAATTGGGGGTATTTGAAATAAAACATTTTTATATGGGTGGGAGGGCTGGGAGTGAGGATGCTGTTTTAACATGCTCTCTTTGAAAACCTCAGCTGCTTTTTCAACAGATGTTTGAATTTATTCCTTTCTAGAGCTGTATATGTGTGTCAGCCTCCTCACACGTGTACTGTGTTTTGTAATAACAAGCAAAGGTCACTGGCTCAATGCAGATTCCAGGGTGGTAGATTGCTTACATGTGCTTTGGTCGTAAGGAGCTTTACTCAAGTGCTAAAATTGATTTAGTTTTCCACATGCTTTGAAGTGGGAGCCATATTGGTATGTCAGCTTCACAACACCAAAACAATCCTCTCACTTTCCCCCCCTCTCTGTCTGTCTGTGATTCACACATAAATATGCACTTATTCTTTCTCTCCGCATTGGTAACATCTTTTTTTTTTTTTACTTTTGACTTCTCTCAGATCTATGTTTTGCTTAAAAGACATTGCCTCCTACCCAATTTTACTCATGTGCAAGAACATCCAGACACTTGAAATACTCAACAGCCTTCCACAGAGATGCCTAACGTCTTCTGCATGCACTACACACCTAAATTTTCAGTGGGACTGGTTCAGTATGACTAGAGAAGTCCACAAAGAAACATATTTTCACTGGCTTCAAACAGAGAAACAAGCCATTACAAATTGTTCTTTTCTGGACTGGTATATTTTTAGGAATGATAAGACTTAAGAAATGCTGGTTAGCTATACAGAATCTAACAACCACAACATCTTTGTTAAGATATTTAAATTTAGTAGCTGGAGCAGTGGGGTGGTGTAGTGAGCCAGCACACACAGTTTTGATTGATTGGTACCAGAGTCCTGGCTCCTGTGTGAGGCAATCTGCACTATGATTGGTTGCTCTGAGTGTGGAGGGGGAGTTTCCCCTTTTCCACCACCTTTTTCTTCTGTGTGCCCTGTGTGTTTTGTGATTTACCTGATTAAGCTCCAGTTTGCCTGATTATCTAGTTAGCTGTGTATATATATATATATATATAAAATGTATTTTTTATATAAAACTACAAGTTTATGTCAGCCTCTATGATTTCATTTGGACACCTGCTGTGCAATTCCCTGATAACCCTCACCCAAATGACCTGACTTTCACCCCTTTTACAGCATGTAAGGAATCATATAGGAAAAAAAAATGCATGGAAGAATTGATATTCATGCCTCTTCTGGTTAGAGCACATGGCTTTGTCGTTATCCTCAGACCTGCAGGATGAATTCATGGCAGAATGTCTATCTATGGCTTCAGCCTTGACGAAATCTGAGACTCCAAAAATCCTTAACACTTCAGTCAGGTTTGCTCTTATTTTAATAGGACAAACTCCAGAGCTCTCCAAGGTACTGTTTTATTCATTTATGCTGTGTGGGCTACCTGTGGAGAGCTTTGGATATTTGAATTGGTTGGGGCATACACCGAGTTCCTCACCCCCACAGAAATATATTTAAAAAGGGACAAACTTTAACAAGTGAATTCAGATTTGGAGGGGACGTTTCGCTGCTAGAGCAAGATAGAAATTAATATCTCCCCCCCCCCGCTTTCTCATTTTGCAATAAGATCTCAGGATCTGGTGGATATCTAACCTGAGCTTATAAAGCTCAAGTGGTTCATATCTGCTTCTAAATGTCCTTTTTATAGTGCCCTGGACTTTAATTGACAATCATAAAGGGGGATATTTCCCTCCTTATGATTTAGACCAAAAGCTGCTAACAAACTGCAACAGGTCTGATAAAGTTAATCCTTCTTTAAAAGGATAAATATTTCCCAATAGTTGTAGATTAATTTTAGAATCAACAAACAGAACAATTACTCAGGAAGTGTCCTTGGGGGTTCCAGCTTCTGAGCTGGAAGGAGACACATACCAGTGCCATTTTTTCCCTCTAATATTAAATCAAGAACCAAGTTGAAATCCTAACAGACTAAAAGGTAATCAGAAGCTTGAATTTATCAATATCAGATAAGTATGCAAAATAAACACTTAAATGGAATCTAAACATATTGCAAGTTGATGTTATGGAGATCTCAAGTAGCTCATGGTCTGCTATTATTCTATCCTTGCAGCTTCCCTCTAAAGTGAGTTTGAATGAGATAAGGAGTGACCCAGTCTTATTCAGTGAATGTAATTACTGAATTTAATTAATATGAATGGTGATTTGAGCCCAGAATTCTTGTATAAATCAAACACTAATCTAATTATCAATTCAATTCAATTTATTACAGCCAAAGGCCACACATAAATCAAACAATCTAATTATCACAATTATTAAGAATGTAAAATTCTTGCAACTTTTTTCAGGTAACAGATGTAAATCATTTTATTTCCAGTGCTGAGGAAAAATCATCCTCCCCCCAACATATGGATATTTACTTTTACACCCCCCCCCCCAAATTTCTCCTGAAATTTTGACCATGTATCATTTTATGTAAGCAATTTTCCTGAATACAATGCCTTTTGTTGTTATTTCACTTGGTAAATACTTTAATGTGTCCTTTTCTCAATACATTGTTATGTATCATTGTGTGCTACATCATTCAAGCAAAGGAATTTTTCAAAGGATAACTGAGTTTGACTGCATTTATTGGTCTAAAAGTGCAACATTAGGATAACTCCCATTAAAATGAAAAGCCAATGAATTCCAGCTGCTATCTTATAAGTGGGCCAAATGGCACTCACAAGATGCATATATTCATCCACATGGGCTAAAAAATAAACAAAACTTCATAACAAGCTCTTTACAACTCTTCTCACTACATGAAATGGCTTCACAATTTCATTTGTTTGGGGTTTTTTATCCATTTCTGGAACAGATGAACTGCTCAATTGGATTTTTTAATCAGTTTCCTATTGAGGCAGACATATCTAAGAATGTTAGTTTTTAATACTGATAGTTGCGTCACAGGATGCAGAGTTATAAAATGTGAAGAAATTCCAATTTTCTATCTTGAGATTTTTGGATATGAACCTTTGGATAGAAAATGTAATCTTATACTAAAAAAAGAAATTCTAACACCCAGTTCTGATTTCTATCCTACATAGACTTTGCATGCCTAAAGTATGTCATCATTAGACACATAAAATCATTTGCCATTCCAAACGTAAGCTTGGAATGAGTTTCTGTGCAGTTAAAAAAAATAAAACAATTAAAAATTAAAAGATAAAGGAAACAAAATGAAAAAAATGCTTAGCTCTCCATTATTTTAATTTTGTCAGTTTGCTTAAAACATGTGTATGGCTCTATCTCTGTCTCTGTCTCTGTGATTGAATGTGCACACACACACACACTTTTGAATATGTTCATGGTATTTCTCTTTTATTTGTATTGCTATGACTGATTTGTTTGCTTTATAATATGATGGTTTTAAATTTCCTGGAATATGGATCAAGTTTATAATCTAATTTGAAATTTATCCGTTATGTATTCTGGTCCAAATCAGATAGAAGATAACATTTGATTTTATATTTGTCATGATGATATGCCAGACTTAAAAAACACACACCAGAATCTACTTTTTAAGTTTTACAAGTTATTTTTAAATAAATATAATGGGACTCTTGGGGCTGTCAATTCTATGTGAATGCCTGAATCGGAAAACCCAACTTGTCATATTTCTCCACTGTTACTTATTTTTTTCTACATTTGCATATTATATTTTGGATTTCTAATGTCACAAAACCAAATGAAACTCTTGGATTCTCAGCATTATAACCTTGAAGTTTGGACCTGGAACAGTTGATGTTATTGCTATCTTATTGCTGAAATTATATCCTATTAGTACAAAACACCTTTTTTGTAACCTGGCTGTCTCTAGTTTTGAACATTTATTTTCCTGGTTGCTGCAGAACCATTGAGTTATGACCATGTAATTCCATGCTCAGTTAAACAGTTACAGAATGGTCAAATGCTCTTTAGACTTTATTTGAAGACATGTGGCAAGACCTCTTGAGGACAAGCTCTATAAGACTAATTGAAGAAACTTGGTATATTCAGTCTGAAAAAAAGAAGACTGAGATTTTCTAAAGAATATGTCAGGAACTATTTCTATTGCCATAGAAACAAGTACAGGAACCAATAGATATAAGTTGCAGGTCCCTTAATTTAGCCTGAAAGTAAGATGTATACAACAGTGAACAGTCTACAATCAAGGCTGCAGGTTCTCCATTTCTGGAAGTTTTAAGAAAAAGCTGGACAAATTCTACTCATGGATGGTTTGATTGGATTTCCTGCACATTGAAGAAAGTTGAACTAGATGAGCCTTGTGTTTCCTTCAACAACATTATGATACGATTTTATAAGAGAAAGAATAATTATTTCTTAAGTAATGGGTTTTGTCATCGGATAAAGTGTATCTTACAATTAAGAAATTATCTTTCTACAATTTAAAGCTTTTGGATCTGGTCATGTGGTGCTACTGATAATATGTAGTAATTGAAGGTTGCTATAATGCCCACAAAAGATTGAGGGCAATAGAAGAAGGGGACGACAGAGAATGAGGTGGCTGGATGGAGTCACTGAAGCAGTAGGCGTGAACTTAAATGGACTCCAGAAGATGGTAGAGGACAGGAAGACCTGGAGGAACGTTGTCCATGGGGTCCCGATGGGTCGGACATGACTTCGCAATTAACAACAACAATAATGCCCCCCCCCCACACACACACAGAGAGAGAGAGAGAGAGAGAGAGAGAGAGAGAGAGAGAGAGAGAGAGAGAGAGAGAGAGAGAGAGAGAGAGAGAGAGAGTAACTAAGGTACATGACTAGGATCGTAGAGACTCAGTTCTGGTCCTTCCTTAGATTGAGTCACTCTTAGTTTCAGATTGGGAAGTTGAAAAACATAGAACATAGAATAACAGAGTTGGAAAGGACCTTGCAGGTCATCTGGTCCAATTCCCTGCACAAGCAGGATACCCTATACTATTTCAGACAAGTGGCTATCCAGTCTCTTCTTAAAAACCTTCAGTGATGGGGCACTCACAACTTCCAAAGGCAAGCCATTCCATTGGTTGATTGTTCTCACCATTAGGAAATGTCTCCTTAGTCCTAGTGTTCTTTTTTCTTTGTTTAGTTTCCATCCATTGGTTCTTGTCTTGCTTTCTGGTGCTTTGGTAAATAGCTTGCCTCCTTCATCTTTGTGACAGTCTCTCAAATACCAGAACACTGTTATCATATCACCCCTAGTCCTTCTTTTCCCTAGGCTAGACATGCCCAATTACCCAGAATACATCTATGTAGCAATCCAGCTGGATCACTGGAATGATAGATTACAAATCCATCAACTTCAGTGAAGAGACCTCCACCTACAGTAGATTAATTCAGACTAATAAACACTTTCAAATAACATTTCCCCATCCTTGCTAAATTCAGTCTAAACATCTGGCTGACTGTGCAACCAGCTGTAGTAATTATATAAAATTGATTTATGGAATGGCAAAGCATTAACAAATACACAAAAAATATGATAAGCAATGAGGTATGTTACAAGCAAACAATATTTTGTCTGTCTGAGTGAAAAAGAAAACTAGTTCTAAATATATATAAAACATGTTCTAAACACTGAAGCTGAACAATGGTAATATATTCAAAGGCACTAATTCTTGGGTTGTCCCTATAATCTGCTGCACGGGATGTACTGTTGATTGGGCACCAGCTGAATTAGAGGGTTTAGACTGCCAGACTCTGAAACGCATAGCAAAACATGATGCACCATACCCAAAAAGGACACAGATTGTCTTTACCAAAGAAAATGGATGGTTGTGGTTTGTTGCAAGTGAAGCAGACAATAGAGGATAAAATCAAACCTCCATATAATTACATAAAGTAAACAAAGGGTGAATGTTAATAAATGTCGAGCGAGAAAACATTTTGACAAAATCAAAGGTAGCACACAAAGCTGTCAAGTGGCAATAGTGATTGGGAAATTAGAAATATAAAGATCAGCACAGTCATTACCTAAAAAAATAATAATAAAGCAAAATGAATAATAACAAAACACAGCAATGACTTCAGAATGAATTCCTCAAGAAGGAAACAGAAGGATTACTTTTTGCAGCACCAAAGCAAACACTAGCAACAAATGACACAAAAATAAAATAGCAGTTCAGATGAAGGTGAATAAATTGTGGAATGTTATTCTAAAAATGTTGGGTTAGTTAGTAAGTTGTGCACCAGCCTCAGTCCTGTTTTCAATAGCGAAGCACCAATTTTCAGTAGAATGACTTTGGTGCATGCCTAGGGAAAGAGGATAAATGTATTTTAATTGATGAAAGTATTTCCACATTTTTAAAAAAAACCTAAAAAAAAATCTTATGAAAGAAAAGGTTATTGAACATTTCTACCATCATGTCACATCCCCATTGTGCAATATATTGTCACTGTATAACTATCACAGGTCTGGAGATTTCAGAAGATTTTTTCACGTTTTTTTAAAAGGAAAAGTGTAGGTCCTAGGCAACGAAACAGCTTCTTGTCCATTTCTCATTTTTTAAATCTCATTTGTTAAATCTGGTTAAGTGAAATTGTTTAAATTAAAATGACAACTCTTTATGTCGAAACATGTCTTTAGTGTTATGTTTTCATTCAGATGTCTTTTTCTGGACCTTAATTTCCAAGTCAACTTGGCTAAACAATGAAGAAAAGCATTTTGTTAAGTATAAAGCCCATCTTCCAGCTCAGTAAGAAATAGTCCTGAAAAGAGTAAAATTTCAGTTTTAATACTAATAAAGGATTCTCGTCTTTATCTTAGGCATATTTGCATTAGACTGTAGCACACTGAGAAGTAAGAGGAGCTATTGCTTTGCTTGTAACATAAGCTATCACATTAGCACCACATTCCTCCAATTTTATGAAGCATTCCTCTGCAGATTTAGCACTCATTTGGTTTGACTAGTTCCCTGTTTTTTGTCATGGCTTAGCTATGTTTTGAAAGTGGTGCTAAGCTGGCTGAAAACCAAAGCCTTATTTTCTTTAGCACTCTGTGCTTGCATTGAAGAGCTGTAGAAGCTAAAAATGGTGTCTTCCTTCCTTCCTTCTACTATTTCAGTCAAACAGAATAGAGTTGGAAGGGACCTTGGAGGTCTTCTAGACCAACAACCTGTTTAAGCAGGAGAGCCTATAGAATTTGATACAGTGGCTGTCCAGTCTCTTTTTAAAAACCTCCAGTGATGAAGCACCCACAACTTCTAAAGGCAGGGCCTTTCACTGGTTAATTGCTCTCACTGTTAGGAAGCTTTTCCTTAATTCCAGATTGCTTCTATCCTTGTTTAGTTTCCATCCATAGTTTCTTGTCTTGCCCTTGGGTGCTTTGGAAAATAAGTTGACCCCCTCTTTTTTTGTGTCACTCCTCAAATACTGGAATCGTGTCACCCCTAGTCTTTCTTTTCTCTAGACTAGCCATACCCAGCTCCTGCAACCATTCTTCATATGTTTTAGTCTCCAGGCCTTTAATACTACCTTGATTAAATTTAAATTTATGTTGATGCGTGTGTGTTACATGCATCAACATATATAATTATTAGTCATATCTGAGCATGCAAAAATCCTGATGATCACTAAATGCTTGTCTCTTTGTTGGTTATCTGGGGTTTTGAGCCCAGCTATGATTTCCTTAGAACCATCTCAATTTACCAGTTTAAAGATCATCTCATTAAATTCTTTACTCTTTCTTTCCTAGACTCAGAAATCCGTTTATTACTAAATTCAAAATATAAGGAACTAATTATTTGGAGTATAATAAGCAGAGACAGTGTAGAAGTATTTACTACATAGAAAGTGAGGTTAAAAATAGGATTATCTTACTTACACATTGCATTTATTTCTTAGATTCCTATCCTGCTTTTCCTCTCGGAGCTCGAGGCATCATTTGTAGTATTCCTTTCTCCAATTTTGTTCCAGTAACAAAATTACTGGACTCGTCGCTCCCATGTAACACCGTTGCTGCGCGAGCTGCACTGGTTGCCGGTGGCCTTCCGGGTGCGCTTCAAGGTGTTGGTCATCATCTTCAAAGCGCTCCATGGCATCGGACCTGGATATCTCCGAGACCGCCTTCTGCCGCAGATTACCTCCCATCGGCCGGTACGCTCCCACAGAGTGGGTCTCCTCAGGGT
>NW_015387854.1:86283-88556 GCF_001527695.2 Protobothrops mucrosquamatus
GCAGGACTGGCCTAAGGGGAAATTTTTAGTGGGGTTTTAAAAGCAATTTTAAAAATTAATAAGGCCAAATTTAATATTTCATCTTAACTTTGTTTTAATGATAGTTTTTGGGGTATTTTTGTAGTTGTTTTTATCAGGCTGTCAGCCGCCCTGAGTCCGCAAGGAGAAGGGCGGGGTATAAATTCAAATAATAATAATATCTTACTCTTACATATAATTAGGCTCTTGGGATGAAAGATAGGGATCAGCACAATGTCAACCAGTGAGTATAGCTGTGATGAATTTGGTCACAGTCCTGTACGTAAATATTAAATAGACTGTTGGGTCTTCTGTTTATTTGAATCTTCCTTGATTGACACTCAGATGCATGCATGCACATTTATTACTGATCAGTCTTGGCTATCTCAAAAAACAAGGTAGAACGTGGTTATGGAAGAACATGAAATCAAAGAGTTGGGGGCAAGACTGGCAAGAAAAAAAAATCCTGGAAAAGAGAAATAGCAACCAAATCTTTCTATATTATTGCTAAGAAACATAGATCTGTCATGAAATCACTTGGAAGGCAAGCCCAGCTTAAAGGACTTTTAAAATTTATTCTGTATTAGCAAAAATGCACATCTCCCACTACATACTGTAAGCATACACATTTAATATATGTAGGTCAAAACACTTGACAATATTCTATATTGCTTTAATTGGAAGACTTCTGCTTTATGCAGAATTCACAAATATAATTAACTACAGCAGCAGACCAACAATGGCTGCATAATGTTTAAACTAAAATATTAATTTTAATGAGTTAGTAGTTTTTCCTTGATGGATTCCCAGCAACTCCAATGGCAGTTATGTGTTCGAAAATCATCGCGGGCTAAAACATACTTGGACATACATGTTCAGTGTTGAATGCAGCAAACAAATTCCAACTTATCATATGACCCTCTGCGTATGTGTCATGTATTTATATTTGTGAAATCACCCAAGATAGAGTTCAATTTCAGAACATGAATATAATGTGTTCCAATTCAAACTAATTCATGGTTTGGATCAATACAAGACTCAGTGATAAGCTATAATGGGGAAGACATCACATGCCTATTGTTAAATGTCTGTGGAGATTCTCAATCATCCATCTCATAGCTGACTCATAGTTTTTTTTTCTTCAAAAGACAACTGGACTGTTTTTTCCTTGAGGAAGAAGAAGAAAATGTTTGCTTCTCATCCAAAAAGCTTCATCAATTCTAATGGCAAGGGATGGGGGACGGAAGGATAGGTAGATACTGATAGTTGGAGGGGGGATGGAAGAATAGTTTCTGACTGGATGGTTGTGGGGGGGAAAGGATGGAAGGATTCTATTTCTTTGCAGTTATCTGGTCATTAGCACTCTCTGGGCACTGTTGAGGCCATTTGGGATTTATCTGCGCCCTCAGGCTCACCTAAATCAGGGTGCAATAGGTTGTGGAATCTTCTTGGAACTGCTGCAAGGGCTGCATTGTAAACTAGAGATAGGTGGTGTCTTATTCCGCCCCCTCTATTGAGGGGGGAGTGTTCAATTCTAACATAGATGGATTTTTTTACCCCTCTTTCAAAGCAGTGACCTTCTCTATCCAAAATATTACTTGCCTACTGTTACTTGCAAATTTTCAGCTAGACTTATTTAAATTTCAGCTCAATACATTTTTGCAATAATCTGCATTTGAATCAGGAAGTGTATTACTCCAGTTAAGACTAAAAGTTTTCATAGTTTAAAAAGTAAACTGTCAGTGAAAACAACCCTAAAACATTAGCCTCAGACCCTTTACTTTTCTGTCAGGCTGTCCTCTTGGCATGAAACATTGGACACTTACTTATGTCATTATTAAAGATTCCATTGCATAATTCAACTTCTAAGTATGTCTAAGTATAGAAGGAAATTGCAACAGTTTGAGTTCAGATCTGCACCAGACAGTCCATTAATCTTCAAATTTCTTTTGAATTTCTCAGAAACATTTGGATGACACCTGAACTGAACTGACTCTGTGAATCATTTCAAAAATTCAAGTCAAATATTTGTTCAAAGGGGTGATTTGATTGATACTCTTTTGAATCAAATCACCCCTTCAATCTTTTTCTGTGTGTGAGAATGAGTGAGTGTGGGAAAGAGAAAACTTCAGCTAGATACTTGTTCTTGGATGACTGTCACCCCTTTGATAAATAGCCCACAAATTGACTGTACTGCTGTATCTTAATTGATTTGATAAACTTGCTCTGTGGAAGATTAAATCAATCTTGTTTCT
>NW_015387854.1:89239-93866 GCF_001527695.2 Protobothrops mucrosquamatus
CTGGTTTAAAATGTCACATAAATTTGTTCTTCCCTGTCCTATCATAATTTTCTTAGGGATGTGTGTCTTTTTGTTATTCCATTGCAGTCACAAGTTATTAATTAAGAGTTCCCTACTGACATTCATTCAGCTTGGAAGCATTATATAGATGACAGGATATGAGGCAAATGTATGTTCATCTCTACAATGTATGATGGGGCTGAAGAGATTTTATCAGAGCTTTTGTCACCATGTTCCTCCATACAAAGATAGCTTAGGAATTATAAGGAAGAGGGGAGAAATGAATATTTATTAAATTTATTAAATTATTATGGAATAAAAAGGTATGGAAACTGGTAGTAAGTGGATCTTGAAAGCAATAATGTTCCCCTTGAAATGTAGAAGAGGAGACACACCCCACATTTTGTCCTGGAACTTCCCCAATACCCTCTTAAAAATATCTGCCTAAATTTTTGATTAATTTTTTGTTCCAGTCTTAGCACTGTTCTTGCTGTGCTCCAACTATATCAAATGGATTGTATTCTCAAACAAAGAAATGACCAGCTGAATATTTAAAGACAATATTTGTATATTGCTATATATTGTGTTGGGATGGTGTGATGTCTCAGCGGTTAAGATATTGCACTTGTTGACTGGAAAACCAGCAGCCAGGGTTTGAGACCCAAGCAACATGCAACTGGGTGAGCTCCTGTCTTCACTCCAGCTCCTTCCAGCCTAGAAGTTTGAAAGTATGTAAATGTGAGTACCACTTTGGTGGGAAGGTACCACTTTGGTAGGAAGGTACCACTTTGGTGGGAAGGTAACAACACTCTGTGACATCATGCTGGCCACATGACTATGGAAATGTCTTTGGACAGTGCTGGCTCAATGGCCTTGAAAAGGAGATGAGCACCACCCTCTACAGTCAGCAATGTCTAGCGGAGTGAAATCCATAGGGACTCCTTTGAGTTAGAATCAAAATTCCCTTCATGAAGTCTCCAAAAGATTCAGATGGTCTTGGGGTGTCAACAAGAAACTAACATAGTATTTATCATCTTGTCTCTTTTCTCCAGCATCTTGCTCTAAATATGAAAGTTGGATGTTTGGTTATTGTGAATTTTAATCTTCCACTAGCTTCTATGTTTGTTAAAATCCACTTGTTGCAATATGTTCCAAATAAGTGTTTTTGTGGCACTAAATTTATATTTCCATATATGCCTAGTGTACACAAGTTAACTTTGCATGTTAAAGCTGTTTCAACTTGAGATTTGACAGCTTAATGAAATATACTTCAAGTTATTTCTTTCTTCTTTTAAGGTATGGGGAACTAAGCTGGACTTTCCCCAAAACTATTAACCATGCAAATATAATTTTAGGTACATACATCTGGAATGGATCAAAGTGACTGTGGTTAAAAGAATGCACACAATCAAACCCAGATGTTAAAATATAGCAGTGTCTCATAGGCTCAACAGATCTCAATGGATAACAAATGAAAGATAAATGTTTGAATGTAAAAGGACTAAGTGGCTTTAAATTTAGGTGGCTTGAAGGTGATGGGGATGGTGAATAGCTTTATATCAAAGTAGGTGTGAGGTCCAAGAATTTTAAGAACTCCAGGCAAGGTCTGTTTTTTTTTTTTTTAACAGACTTCTTTTTCTAAAGACAGGATGTTAAGTAAACTTTCCTATAAGGACAAAGACTAGCAATCTCAGACTGAACCTATGTGATTTAGCAAATTCATTTATTCTGTATTTATCACATTCCATTCCTGTTCCTTGTCTGAGGATTTCAAAGCCCTGTGTGTAAGGTTATCTTCACAACAACCCTATCAAATAAATTAGGGTAAGAACTATGATTGATTTAAGCCCACCCAGTTTGCTTCATAGCAGAAGTGGAATTTGAATTCAATATGCTATCTGGTACATCATCTTAAGCCTCAACAAAACTGCTTTTGTAGTTTGGTAAAAACAATTATGCCACTTTTTAAAACTGCTTTTCACATCATAATAACTTGGACAGGACCAACAGACATTTTTTGCCAGGAATTTATGGCTAATCCACCCAATCTGTCCCACAGGTTTTGGTAAACATGAAGATGGATATAATGCTAAATAAACTTTTCTGATCCTGACTTGTTCAAATATGTTAGAACTTCACCTTCCAGAGTTATCAACCAGAATTAGAGTTTCAACATATCCACTGGTTCTTTGGACGGTAGGGTCTTTGGGTCTTTGGACGGTAGGTAGTTAAAAGTTTTCTTAGATAATAAAGCTAATTAGATCATCATCTTCATCACCAATATGATTACTGGAAGTTTGCTTTGCTAGGAGGTAGTTCTACTCTATTCTACCTTAGAAGATAGAAGAACAAACCCCAAAGAACGTAAATCATTGTGTAGTCTTGTTGGCAGAAACCCTGTATGGCATAAGCCTCACTAGGTCTGTGCTTTTCTCAATCCCCATTATTTCTTTTATTCCAAAATGCTTCACAGATATGATCATCTTTATTACTGAATTGCAATAAAAAATAAATCCAACAAGTTGATCTTTAGGAGACAGAAGACGTTGAGCTTGCCCATCTTTTAAAATCAATTTGTGGGCTCCTTCTCCAAGACTTAGAAGGGACACCCATCCAGTTGCCAAATGCCAGAGACTGAGCCCTTTTTCTTCATGGCCCCATCAAGATGCATAAATATTTTAGATCTGGGAAGCTTTTACTTAAAATTGAGAAGCAGAATCTTCTTTCCTTTCTCTCTTTTTATTTATTTATTTGTATCCCACTTTTATTATTGTCACAAATAACTCAACAGGGTGATCATATCCAACACATCTTCCTCCTCCTATTTTCCCCACCACAACAACCCTGTGAGGTGGGTTGGGCTGAGAAAGACTGACTAACCCAAGGTCACCCAGCTGACTTTCATGGCTAACTTAGGTTCTCCCACTTTCTAGCCTTGTGACCACTAGACCATTGTTTCTGTGGCAACAATGCTCCCCATCTGTTTTGAAGCCATGAGTGTAATTGAAAGACATTCGTTAAAAAATAATAATGAAATATAATATTTCATTCAGATAATAATAAATGAGTTATTTAGTATTTCTGGTAGCACCAATCTTTCCAGAAGCATTGACTTGATCTAAAAAAAATGCCTACTTTTTTTAATGTTTTAATCACTGGGGACTCAAAGGCGCCACTTTATTTTATGCAAAAATTGAATGAACTGCTATATAAAAGAAAAATAATATTTTATGGAATTACATAATTGTGATATAGATTTTAATTTTGTTAACTGCTATATATGCATCATGAATATTTATGTTGTTTCATTAAGTTATGTATAGGTGATTACAGGTAAAAATAGAAGTCTTCCAAAGGACTTTACTGGCTTAAATTGTTTGATATTATGTGGATAATCTATCTTTGGGTATTGTTCTGTTTCTTTCAGTAGGGATATTGATTTTAATTTTGCTAATTGCTACATAGACTGTGGATGTTTATGTATGTGCTATGAATATTTATGTTGTTTCATTATGTTATGTACAGGTGATTACAACAGTAGAGAAATGTGACAGATAAATTAGGAAAGTCAGTCAACCTATAGCAGGTGAGAACCTGTCTCAAATCTATTCATTTTGAATTTACTTTATGGCCAAAACTTTTTTTCTTTAGGATTATTGAATACAAGATTGCTTGTCTTCAAATACTTATATAAACCTATTTACAGAAATACAAATGATGCTATAATTTCCCCAATTCCATCACAAAGCATAGGTTCCAGAAGGCTTAAAGGAGGATCCAATCTAATATATTGGTTAAGGTGCTCTAAAGACTAGGGATTCCTGTATTCATCCCTGCTCTCCACTGGGTAGTTTAAAACTGTTCCTGATATGTAGAGTCCTTGTTGCCCTCTGAGTTTGGTGGTTTGCCATCAGATGTTTCATTACTCAAGTAGGTGACATCATTAATACTTTCACCAGTGCCTTTATTATATGGCACTGATGATTTTACCTAGTTGGGTAATGAAATAACAGCAAGCAATGAAGCTCAGAGAGCATGAAGGACTCCACAGTTCAACCCTAGCTAGATATATTTCCTTCTGCTGTTCCTGCTATCTCTACATACAGTACCTCTTCTGGTGGAAGTGTGAAAAAAATGGGAAGACAGGGTGCTGTGGAGACTACATTAACTTCCTGAAGGGTATAGGTTATACATCTCATGAAACAAATGCTTATGTATTAAGGCTATAATATTATATTATTATATAATATAATATTTTACAATTATATATTTTGTCTGCCTTTCCATTTGAATCATCAGTATAGCTTGTTAGTGGACAAAATGTTAACCTTTGAATTTATATTCTCAACTTAACTTTATGCTGACTAGAACAAATCCAGAAAGACAGGTAGCTGAACTAAGGTCCAATAACATTGTTTATGGTTGTATCCAAAATTGCCTTCATATTCTATACATTTTGTCAATAAATAAGAGTACAGATCCCGTCTGAAAGCAAACCATTTATCTGCCTTAGTCTATGTTGCCGGCTTCTGGACATTCTGATCTCTGCTTTCCAGCAAAGGGATTGATTTTGCTAATATAGGATAACCATACATACATACATACATACATACATACATACATACAT
>NW_015387854.1:94394-97665 GCF_001527695.2 Protobothrops mucrosquamatus
ACATACATACATACATACATACATACATACATACATACATACATTTACATACACACTATCCCAGGTCATGCCTTTTGCTACACTAAGGAGAATATTTGCAACTGAGGGTTGAAATGAGGGGTCCTTGGTGTTCTCTGAACTTGGTTATTTTCTTGCAGTTGTTTCAATATCCCAATTAGGGCAACCAAGCTCAGAGAGCATCAAGGACTCCTTATTTCACTACAGCTTTTAAGGACATAAGCAACAATAACCTGCATTATCTAATTACTTAGCCCCAAAGAGAAAGAAGTTAAAGAAATGTGAGTGCAAACATAAAAGAAGTAGAAAAAGAAGAGAGGAAAAAATGGGAGGAAAACAGAGACTAAGGATATGGTGAAAAAAAAATTCCACATGATTTTTCTATCCTGTTTTCCTCAGTTCCTCGAACAATGTTGTCTGCAAAATAATTGTGGGTGCCAGACTGTGAAACCATGACACCAGCAAGCTTGAGAATGAGTTGATGAAAGTTTATTTTAGTATCTTGTAGATTACTTTAGTATCTTGTGGTAAGGAAAAATGTTAAGAGTTGAGATGAAAGCTCTGATGTCCAGTATAGAGGGGATATTCAACAGAGGAGAAGAAGGCAAAAAGGTCAGTTGAGGTTCTCTGCTAAACATAGACTCTTGGACAACGGAAGAAGGTCTAACATTCAAATCTCCTTCTTGTTTACCATAGCCTGTCACCTGAAAATTCAAAAATCAAAAGGTTACTTAAGATCAGCAAATAACTGGAATGAAGAAAGGTAAGCAAAGTCTGTTGTCCAGCAAACACAATCATTTTTTTAAAAAAATTACTTGACTCCCTAAGTTTGTAAGTGTTTCTGGAAATACTTACATGGATGCTCAAAACTCTCCTATGCTTTCTCCTGAAATGTAGGAACCAGTCAATCAACTGGGCTCTAGTAAGGCTTTTTAGTGCTACAATCTATAAGTCACAGAGAACAGAATTCCTTAGAATCACCAAGCAAAGTTATGCAAGTTTTACAGTATAACCCCTTTGACTCAATTTTGTTGTTTATGATCAGAAATAATTGCAGCGTTCTTGCTGCCACTTACTCATAATGAACTCTTATTATTTTATTTAAGAAAATTTGTATGGCTGCCCAACTCAGTAATTCCAGACAGTATACAGTAGTAAATTTACAAGAGAACAAAAATATAGACCTAGAAAGAAATATAAGCCTTTCCTTAATTGAAAGATTCAATAGATACACTCTGTTATATAATAATAGATGAATCTGTCTATTGGCCAAATGATGGTATGCCTCTCTGAAGTTTCTTTCATTCCATTTTTTTGCCATCTTTTTCTTTGATATTCCTTCCTTCCTTCCTTCCTTCCTTCCTTCCTTCCTTCCTTCCTTCCTTCCTTCCTTGTTTGGTCAAAAAGAAGCTCTCATTTTTCTTTGGATTGAAAAATGGAAACTGATCAAGCTTTGTCTGATGTTGAGGGGAAAAGATGTCCAAAACAGTGTCATGTATATCTAGTGAAATTAAAAAGCTTAGGTCAGTCAGATCCTGAATGCCAAATGCCTGAGAATGTCATGTTTCTTATTTGTAATTTCATAGTAGAAGAAGGATGGAAGCTTAAATTACTTAATAACATTTTATCAGAACCAAAATCTGCTATTATGCTATTTTGTCACATTTTGAATACTACAATAAATCTCTTCTTTATTGTATGTTATGCTTCACCTTGGAGTTGAAGTCCTAAGTATGCCCATTAAGGGACACTTCCAAGTAAAAACCTATAATCTGAATGAGCAAAATATACTGCAGACACACATTCCTGGTAGAGGAATTGTCTTTTGAGATCCCTGCTTTGCAACAATTATATATTTGCAATACCCTGGGGACTGAGAATTGGCTCTCATAAATGCATAGTTTTGACATATAACAAAAAGAGGAAAAAAGAAACATGCGAGGATTAGAAGTATAATGGATCAGAAGAGACTCTTCTGGGTTAAGAGTAGAAAGGCAGACTCAATGTTTATTTTCACTAATCCCAACTAAAAAAAGATACAGCAGTGAAGGCTGCATTTAAGACTTTTTCCCATTAACCACTTTTTAAGATTTTGAAGGCTTCAGTTGCTGCTGTCTCACACATGACCTACAATGAGATAATATTCATGTGGAAAACAAGCTGTTCGTTGACACTTGTGATGAGTTGTGTATTTATTTTTCTCACGGAACATGATTTTAAGAAGCCTAGATCTCCTATCTTTCCATTTTAACCATGTTTTCACCATTTGTCGGGAACCACTTAAGCTCCAATTCTGTCCCTTCAGACCAGCAGAACAAAATGTCTCAATTTTCCATTTTTGCTGATTATGAACCAGATTGCCTTTATGGTTTAATTATAAAAAGTGTATGTGAATGTATGCATGCCTGCATGCATATTTTGCCTACATAAAGCTTTACAAATTTTGAAAGAACGAAAACTAGTAATCCTTTCCATTTATTACCTCTCGGGCAAGTCTGTCAAAGACATATTGTTGAGTAATCACTTCATTCCAGTTTCTGTCTACTTCTTCTCCAAGATGGGAGTCATCTGTGCGCTTAAGCTTGATTAGAGCCGAGACCTGTGAAACATACTATTCCTTACAGTTTGCAAAAGGAAATATTTATTTAGCCAATTGCTAGACTACCCAGCTTCAAAAATGACTCTGGGTGGCCTAGTGAAGTTAAAAACAGAATACGCATATTCCTTCTTTCTCAATTGCCACTCACAGCAGGAGTAAGAACAACTAAGCGGATAGGAGTGGGTGTTTCTAGAGTGGCCCCATTGTCATGACTCCTCTCTAGGACATTGTGTCAATCTCAGAATAAGAAAGTCAACCAATACCTATCAACAAGATCTGCTTGGGATTAAATTTAACTCATTAATTAGTGCAGATTAGACAGCTCTTATGACAACCCAGGGTGACTGCTACAAATTGCTTGAAAATAATGTGCTATTTAAATTGGGGACAAGTAACTTGACATCCTCCAGTTGTTTTGCCATTAAGTAAACTAAGATTAATGAGATTTGAACTATTGGTGATCATAAGGTTACCTTTCTATGATCTAAATCATAATTTATATAATCTATACCTGAGTAAGAAATTCTTCTTCAGACAAATTCTGGAGTTTTTCCTCAAAGTGTGCAAAGAATTCTTCTATTTTTTTGTCAACATATTCAGAACTAAAAAAAAATTAAAAGAGGTAATATGATCTTGGAAGGTACTTATTGCCAC
>NW_015387854.1:97848-116584 GCF_001527695.2 Protobothrops mucrosquamatus
TTCCTTGCCACAATTGTTAAGTGAATCACTGCAGTTGTTAAGTTAGTAACACAGCTGTTAAGTGAATCTGGCTTCCCCATTGTCTTTGCTTGTCAGGAGATCACAAAAGGTGATCCCATGATCCCTGGACACTGCAACCATCATAAATATGAATTGTTGCCAAGAGTCTGAATTTTGATCACATGACCATGGAGATTCTGCAACAGTCGACAATGTGAAAAATTGTTATAAGTCACTTTTTTTCAGTGCCATTGTAACTTTGAACGGTCACTAAATGAATTGTTGTAAATTGAAACTAGCTGTGTTCTTTTTTCCCTTTTTGTGTTGCTTATGTATCCAGACTAAAAATAGGGAAAAATAGTTTACTTTTAGAAAATAATATCCAGCTGAGAAACCAATAACTATTTGCTTGTCTCTTCTTGACAAGTTTTAAGAAAGTCCTTGGCAATTCTTATGTTCTTAATAGAATATAATTTGCATATTGAAAAGCAGCATGTCTAAAGCTGCAGTTTAGCACATTTCTAAACAATAATCGTATCTTTGTCTTTCTGGCAAATGTTCAATTCTCTTTCATGAAGTATTTATTTTTAAAAACCTTGTGTTGTCCTTAAAAGGACACCTCTTTTTCTCTCTGTGTTTGTGTGTTTGTGTGTATGTATGCATACACATTTATGCACAAATAAAGATCTTTATTTAAAGAAGAGAATGATAATAGTGATGAATTTTCTCAGAAAGAATTGCCTTCTACCTAATTCAAATTAATGTTCCCTGCAATATTCTTGCTTTTCATGTAGATAACATGGAAACATGCTACCTCCAGATCTTCTAAATTGATGATGTAAAAAAATTAAGCCTGACATGTATATTCCAAAGTAATTTATGAAGTATAGGACTCTATGAGATTATGTTAAGCTAAAGTCAGTTTTCATTTTTAGAAAAATCCCAATCCAGCTAAAATTCAGTGAAGGTATGCTGTGGAGTTTAATTTAGTGGCTGCTATGAATTGGTAATTTTCTTTTTAATGTACCTGGATCTGGGCCATAAATTCGATTGGCATTCCTATCTCTTATAGGTCAGGCCATTTAAGTAGGTAGGCTTGTTTTGGAAATGTATCTCAGCAAATACATTAAACCCGTCAGCTTTAAAAGAAAGCAGCAGAAACATTTATAATGGAGAATTAGCAGTTTTAAACATGTCAGAGTTTTTCAAGAATGATTAGCCATTAGCAGTTCCAGAACTCAGAGTTATAGGATGGAAACAGTAATATAACATTTACTTGATATGCAAAAAAAGAGAGACGTACTTATATTTGGTTGCTTGTGTTGTTACGGTAACAGAAAAACCCAGGATCCCAGAAGTATTTCTTGTAGCAGGGTAGACATGGTAACTAAAGCAAATGAACAGAACAATATTCCAGAGTCAGAAGTCATTTTATGCAAACTATTAATTAGAGTGTATTAATATACATTAGCTTTCCTATTAAACCCATTCTTCCATATGCTTGTTGAAACTTCATGGAAGCCAACATCCAGTGATTTACTAGAGTTACAGCTTTGAACTAGTGATTTAATCAAAGCCTTTCCATCTCCTAGACTTCAAGGGAGAGGAAAGAGACAGTGATAGCCCATTCCATCAGCAGGATTAAGTCTAGCTGTCCCTGGATCCTTTCTCCAATGTTAGATCATCCACGCTGAGCTGCAACCTCAAACATCTAAAAGGTACTAGATTAGAAGACCTTTGGATAGGTATTGCTTATTCTGGTCTAATATCCAGGATCGTGAATTTGTTCATTAAGGACCTAATTCACAGATGGAATAGTGGGAAACCAAAGCCAAAGTTATGGCATATTTTCATCTGCTTTTTCAAAAGTGGGAGTAGGAATATTCTATAGCAGTGTTTTTCAACCTTGGCAGCTTTAAGATGGGTGGACTTCAGCTTCCAGAGTTCCCCAGCCAACAAGGCTTCAAGCTGACAAGATTGAGAAACAATGATCTTACAGAGTTATTTGATGTTTAAAAGCAGTGATTTCAGATGAACCTACTTTTGAGTAAACATGGCTAGATTACAGTGTAGGAAGGGAATAATTAGATTTTTCACATTATGTTTCTTAATTAATAACTATTATTTTGGGGTTTTCCCACTAATTTTATAAAAAAGTTTTCCTTCCTTCCTTCCTTCCTTCCTTCCTTCCTTCCTTCCTTCCTTCCTTCCTTCCTTCCTTCCATTTTTTTTGCTTCCGAAGGTATTATCTGGAGAGTGAAAAATCTCACAAAAATACAGAAATTCATGTTTAATATAAAAGGGGGCAATATGCTGACTCTGTAAACTGTTTAGAGAGGGCTGTAAAGCACTGTGAAGTGGTATATACAGTAAGTCTAAGTCTTAGAGAGAGGAAATAATCCTATAGATATAAAAACTATGGTCTATGATCAGACAAGACCAGAAGTGGAAAACTCACCCCAGTGTATTCTTGGTCCTTAGGAAATCAAAGCATGGCTCCTCCATGTGCATCTGAAATTCCACAGATTTAGAAGTTAAATACCGTAGTTTGCTTAACTCATACTTTTATAAAATTATACATGATTTTTTTCCCTTAAAAAGGGGAGATGTTGTTGAAAGCTTTACAGTTGTGGCTTTCTTCTGAAATGTATCTAGAATTACATGAGGAATCTGACAATTTTTTTATTAAAATTTTTATTAAAAGGGATAAGCTACTGCTGCATTTGATGAAGTGAATTTCAGCTCATGGTACTGTATGTTGTTCATTTTTAAAAAAATGATAATAGGAAAAAGTGCTATCAAATTCCTGATTTTATTTCACTATAGACTAATGGATTTGCTTCTATAATGTTTAGAATTAGAGATATAAGGAGGAGGAGGAGAAATATAATTTTTAATTACAACTAAGAGGTGGTGAAACAGTTTACAAAGCAGTTGAAAAAATGCAATAGTTCTTCAGCTATAAATTAAAAATTATGCACATCAGGATAGGGAGTAAGAAGGAAGCAGAAAGAACAAACATGGGCATTATTTTTAAAGTTACAGGCATTAGAACTTACCACAAGCAGTTCTGTGAGTGTATAGTCTTTTAATTTCTTAGCTCCAGTCTAAAAAAATAGGTGATAGTAGGTTAATGATTTATCTGGGTATGTGGTATATATTTCAAAATGTAATGAAAATATACCATAAGAAGATTTCTGGTTTTGCATTGTTTAATGAGAGGGAAAGGGAAAAAATATGGGGAAGAAAGGAAGATCAAGGAAAAAATATTGGATTGTGCAGTACTGAATAGATTTATATTGAAGAAGCTAATGTTAAATATGTGAACCCAGACATGTTGTTTACTAAGCTCTAAAGATTGTATTTTTTAAAAATTAATGAAATCTATATAAAAAAGAAAATATACCATAAGAATGCCTTTAATATGTTCTTGCCCTAGGTTTTGCTAAGGAACTGAGGTCTCTGGATCATCAAAGCCATCAATGGTTAAACTATTTATTTATTTTTGCATGCAATGCTCAAATTGCCCATTTGAAGGAAGGGATTGGGATAAAAAGACTGCCAGTGTTTGACAATAGTGATATCAAGAGACATCCATGGGGCAGGTGAAGAAAGTCACACTGGTGGCCATAAATATTTGACCAAAAACCCATCTTTTGCAGACAATACATGTAAAAAAAAGATATGAGGTCTTGATTACTTCTGGTAATCAATCTAACCTATTACTACTGGTTTCTATCACCATCATGGGGGTTCTTTTGACACCCCCTCCTTGCTCTATTTGACAATCACTCATTCAAAAAACTCATTTCCTTAAAAAGTGCCATTTTATGCTTGAAAAGAAATAGAACAGGGGTGTCAAACTGCCAGCCCATGGGCCAGATGCATCATAGCGAAATCTCGCCCACCCCAATGCCGGCAATGGCAAAAAAGTTATGATACGTCGCGACACGTCATGTGACGTTGCGAGTTTGACACCCCTGAAATAGAAGCTTCCAATTTCCTTTGCAGCAAATATAAGTACAATTCCAAAATTATCTCTTTATGATTATAAATAAGCTCACTTTTTTGTACTATCCATTTTTTTAATCATCATACCCATGAATCATACAGTAAGTACATTTTTTTCTGCCTCATGTAAAAAGTCTATTTCCAGTTGTAAATTATTCTAGTAATAGACTAAGAAATGTGGGATAAGTAGAAGGAATCAGTAAAAAGGTAACTATTATGACACTAATAATTTTCTCCTTAAAAACTTATAAACTTTAATATAGAATCATAGGATAAATTATTATATGAATGTATTATTTACATATACCATAATTTTTATTTGTGACTAAAAGACAAAAATAAAAAGGTACAAGTGTCACTTTTAAAAATTGTCATGTGATAAAATAGCTCAACAATCACAATAAATTCATATAAGTAATCATACAGCTTAACGTCCATTTCAAATCCTGTGATAAAATTCACCTGGTAATAGACTGTGACATCAGTGTTTGCATCCCCAATGTGAAGAGATTTCACTTTACATAGGATGTGAGTATTAGGCAACTCCATCACTCGAAACTGAATAGGACATGGGTGTATTAGAGGATGGAACTGCAATTTTCTGGAGAAGGAAAGAGACCAAAAAACCCCCCAAGTAACAAAGCAGCTTATATGGAAAAATTATTCTACATAATAAAATCTCCCTTTAAAAAAGCAATCCAACTCCCTGACTATCCTTTTTGATATCTCATTTTTTCACTGGCAGGTGAATAATCATAGCATTCTCAAAAGGATGAGGGGTCCTTGGTGCTCTCTGAGCTTGGTTGTTTTTTTTTTTTTTGCAGATGTTTCATTACCCAAACTAGATAAATCAGACATGTCAAACTCATGACGTCACGTGATGTCGCGAGATGTATAGGGACAGTTTTGCGATTGCCAGCAATGGGGTTGGCGCAGCTTCCGGATGACACATCCAGCCCGTGGGCCGGCAGTTTGACACCCCTAAGATAAATCATCAACACACTAGTTACCTAGTTTAGGTAATGAAACATCTGCAAAAAAACAACCAAGCTCAGAGAGCACCAAGGGAACCCTCATTTCAACCTTCATCTGCAAATATTTTCCTTTATTGGTATAGGAGTTTGCAGGACTTTGAAAGCATCTCTTTCCTGTCAAAAAATCAGCACATTGGTAGGTAAACAAAATTTACTCAGCTTTCCTTTGAAAATGCAACCAAGGAATGAGGCAGAAGTAAGTAAGAAGCATTGTAGGTCCAAAATTGAATCAAAGCAGCAGAAAAATATAAACCTGTTTGACTCCAAGTAATTGCAGAAACAGGGCAAAGTTCTAACAGAGGAGAAATTTCTACCAGTGGGTCATTTTCTAATGGCAAGCTATAGCACTTAGTCTGAAATTGTTATTTAGAATTTCAGAAATCTGGTTTATTCGGCAGCAGTTCTAATTCTTAAGTTTCTATTCCCAAGGAAGAAAGACTGCATTTTCCTGCAGTTTCATGCTTCTGCATCTTTCAGTAGTCTGGCTTTTGACCTGCTGTCACTCTTATGGCCTGAGATGGTCCTTAGGGGTTTTCTGTATGCAACCTGAGGTTTCAGCTACGTTGGTAGAACATACCAATTTTCCTCCATCTGCTCTGTTGGGTCCTGTCTCTTAGCCCATATCCGTCTTCAAAAGACCCTGCCCTACAGCTGCATTGCTATGTCGTCTGACAAAGGTCATAATCAAAGCTATGCTTTATATAAAACATTTTTCACAATGCCCTTTGAAGTTCTACAAAACGAGGTCTCCTTGCTTCCAAATATTAGAATGGGATGACTGCACCATCCCTTCTGTCTAATAAATGGAGTCCAGAAGTTGATGAGAGCTTATACTCCACATTCAGCAAAGCTCCCTGCTATGGTGATATGGAATCTACTTTGCTGGAATGTAGTATAAGCTCATGGAAACAATTATTCACAATTACTATGAAAATTATGCTGGAATTTTGAATAAGCAAGTTTAGCTAAATGAATGCAAGCAAACATCAAATAATGCTTGAGAATATTTATAGTTTGAAAAAAAATCTGGAATTTCAAAGTTTTTGGTAATTAAGATAACATTGGTAGAAAATATTTTTTAAAATATAGAGAATTAAACACAGGTGTTCTTAAACAAATGCAAGCATGATGGGCGGCACACAAGACTAATAAATAAATAATACAACACAACTGTACTAAATGCATATTAAAAAGGCTGGGAATTATAAAGAATTAAGTTTCCAATGCAAATTATAGTTTAGTGTTGTGAAAATAACACTAACTACCATATAGTTCTTGCAAAAAAACTGTGTCTTTTATTCAGTAGTGAGAATCAAATCACAGTACTTACCCAGAGATATAATTCATAAACTCCTTTGACTCCTAAGAGATAAATTGTGAAAGGTAACACATTTGAAAAAAATTAGGCAAAGTAATTTTGTCCCAATAGTCAACAATATTTTGCATCAAAGACCATCATGGAATTCCAAGGCTGTAGGCTTGATAAGAAAGGGTTCTTAGTAGAAAAATGCAATAGCAAACTATTTCTATAGTACTGCCAAAATAATTTGGCCTTCACATCACCAGAACCGCTTTTCAACACAAGTTCAATTCACAGAATAGTTAAAATTTTACCCTCTTTGAAAGCAAATTTCATCTCAGAATCTTTATTTAAAAATTGTTTGTATTGATATACAATGTCCACGTGATATCACATAGCAAACAGCAACAATATGAAACTAACAATTTTAAAATGTCAATAAAGTAATAAAGCTATCTAGGAAATATAGTCTATAATATTTATTGATTTCATTATTTTTATTTATTTATTAAATAAAATCTCACCACCAGGTGACTCTGGGCAGCTTACAACATTAAAATGAAACTATAAATATATGTATAAATATATAAAATCACATTAAATAGCAATAGCACTTAGACTTATATACAGTCCTCTCTGAACAGTTTACAGAGTCAGCATATCGCGCCCAACAATTTGGGTCCTCATTTTACCAACCTCAGAATGATGGAAGGCTGAGTCAACCTTGAGTCCATCAGGATTGATAATAAACCAAAATAAAACAATAAAATACAAGTTATAAATAAAGATGGGGTTTATTATGATAAAAGATGTATTATCATTTATTATTATTTCATAAATATCTAGTAAAACATATAGATTGTAAAAGGGCATAAAAATTAGGGAGTTATAATACTTGGTACCAACTGATGATCTTCACCACCCCATATCTAAGTGGATTTTGTACTCACATTTTTTGTAAAGTTTCCTTGGACAAGTCCTTCTACCCACAGGTTTGATTTGAAAGCACCAACAAATTTCGTCAGAGATTCTATAGAAATACCATTAATCAAAGTTTGATATTTCTCTATTAATGACCATCTGCCATGTTCCAATATTGATAGCCGTATATCTCTGGAAATCCCAAAATGAAGAGATATCAGTAAACATGTATTAATTCTGGATTCTTAGTTTTTTCAATACTGAAAGCATGATAATAATCTAACTCCATTCACATGTCATTCAAATAAATATTGGGGCAAGATTGCATACTTAGTTCAACTCTTCTCCCAGTGTCCCACCACCTAACATCAGGAACCTCTCTATGTGAACAGCCACTTAGTCATAAGAGGATCAAGTAGAATACTTAACTGTATGGGTGTCATACTTACAGGGCTACAGTGCAAGAGATAATGCATTTCTATAGCAGATGGTGCATAATCTAAGATCTCATTTCCATGCTCTAAAACCTTGGGTAAGGTTATTCAGAACCTCTCCAAAATTTATCACCAATTTGTGACAGCTTTGATGTGACAAACAATTATTAAATATACAAGAGGTCATACATTTATGAGAACTAATTGACTGAATATATTTTTAATTAAACAAATCAGATCAAATTTAGTTTTTGATCAGTTACTATTCACATTAGTTGCCTTGATTCTAATTTTTGAAGTATATATTTGCTTTTATTAATTCAAGGCCAAATGTTTCTTCTAGCCTGGGGAAAGTTATAGATTGCAAATATCTTCTACAGCAGCAGTCCCCAATCTTTTTACCTTGGTGGTCCGGACCAGTGCAGGGGTTTGTGTAAATGGCAGGCACACAAACACATGCACAGCTCCATTGGTGCAAGTGGTGGTCTCACACACTCCCTATTTGTGCAAATGGAGCTTTGTGTGTGAGTGGAGGGCACTTGCATGTGTAGCTCCACTTGCATGCATGGAGGATATTTATGCTCATGCACAAAGCTCCACTTGCATGAGTGGAGAATGGAGAGTCCTGACAAATGGAGCTTTGCATGTGAGCGCTGTCCACTCACATGAGTGGAGCTTCATGCACAAGCATAAGCGCCCTCTGCTCATGAGAGTGGAGATTCACACACACACTTGCCCATCGCTCACGTGGCCCAATTTCGAATGGGCTGCAGCCCAGTAGTGAGCTGCTGCCCAGGGGTTGGGGACCCGTAATCTATGGATTCAACCACTATCACACATCTTTAAACTCATAGGCTTGAAACTAGTTTTGTTGTTGTTTTGTTTTGTTGTAGTTGTTGTTTTAATTTATACAATTAAGCTCCAACACAGTCTTTATTTCCATGAAGTTAAAACTTAAACTTAAAAATACTCACTTGGCCAGTGTATCTGTTTTGATGAGATAATTAAAGTATGACCTTTTCAGCTGCTCTGTTATTATCTGGAAATTTGAAGGTGTGATCTTCAAGTCAGATAAATTATTGATTATCAAATGAAACAGCAACTAGAAAGAAAAGTTCAAGTAGAGCAGCAATTTATGAAATAAAACACTAAAAGGCGCCACATTAAGCATCTCACAACTCCTAGTCCAATGTAATATACAAAGCACAAGCACACCAATCTATATACTGGATACTGAAGGATCCAAAACATCTCTGATGTTGAATTAAAGGAGCTAGAATAGAGAAGGTTGAATGTAGTCATACTATCAGCCTTCAAATATTAGAAAAGCCATGTTTTGTAAAATTAGGCAAACCTTCAATATGCCTCATGAACTTTCAGAAACCTAAATTTACCCCTTGAAGTGAAGAATAAAATAATTCAACCCATCCTTAAAAGGGAAACATTCAAATCAATCCATTAATTTATTAAATAAATAAAATTACTGAGCTAAACATTTCCATCTGCCATTCTTGGTGACATTATACATTCTTTCCTCTATCCTGTGTAAGCCTTGACATTTACAAGGTACAAAAAATGATTGTCTCGTTTTGGTCTATAATGGTGTAAGGACACAAATATAATGATATTTATATAGCTCAATAAACATTACATAAATCAGGGAAAAAATCTCAAGAATAATGTTTTTCTTTTTCTTTATAGCTCATTTGAGGATTGCAATATATAATTGTACACATAGGATTTAGAGAAGTCAAATAACCCAATTTCCAGCTAGATAATCTCAGATAAGAGGATGGAGAAAGAGTTATTTGTAGCCAGACAACAAACCACGGTAGCAAAATTTGATTTAGTGTACATCCTCAGCACCTTTAAGATGGGTGGACTTCAACTTCCTTCAAGTCCATTTGTCTTAAAGGTGATGAGGTTGAGAAACACTAGTGTAGACCATCTTATGGCAGTGATTTATGAAATCTTTCACCAAAGATTAGGTACATAGTAACAGCAGGTAGTCCTTGATTCATGATTATAATTGGAAACCTGGTTGTAAGTAGTTGCAATAATAAATTAGGCATCAATCTGATCAGATCTGTGTTTTTGACATTTTTCATGGTGGTCATTAAGAGAATCACATGATCATTAAGCAAATGGTATGGCCATTAAGTAAACATATTCTTCCAAAAGTGGGCAAAAAATGTCACAAACCGGGTTCCCATGACCTCAGAATGCTACAACCGGTTGTAAAGGCACCCAAAATCTAGTCATGAGATCAAAGGGGAGGGGAAGCAACATTTTACAATAGCTGTAAAAACATTATGGGCCATAATGCACCTGTTCTGAGACCACTGTAACAAATGGTCATAAGTTGAGGACTACCTGAATTCTTCCATGTCTTATCCTTTCATTTCAGTTAAGTTGTTCTGGTTTTTTATCTTTACAGTCACTGGAATGGAAGTAGATTATGAAGAAGTAAGGATCACTCACAGGTAGCTTGTGGTTAAAGCCTTTCACTCGAATGGCCAAGCCATGCTCTTTAGCCATCACTTTATATTCCAGCTGAGCAACATCGGCTTCATATGCTGGTTCAGCAAGGTTATGGCTGAGGATGCTGACAAAAGTATCAAAAAGCACCATGCTAGGTGAGGGGAAAAAAAATGAAGTGAATTAACATAAGTTGAAGTGGCAGAGTTGTCATGTCTTCATGTTTTACAGGAGAAACAGAAAAGTGGCTGTTCTGAGACTAAAATTACAGATTGTCATTTCCATGGGTTAATTTCCCTTCGACATAATCTGTTTGGGGAGAGTTAAACTGCCATAACAGATAATCCAGCCATTTCCAAAAATTACAGACATTTTTACATTTATGAGCTTTTCCTCTCTCAAAAATACTGTATACTGAGTGAATTTAAGATATAGAAACAATTATCCTTACCTTTATGAATTAGGAGAGGTGGCTTCCCTTCAACAAAGATTCAAATGAACTCTTTTAAACCTCTTCAGAAAAAAAAGACTATGAAAGAAAACTGAGAGGAGTCTTTGGTAAGTTCTGCAGTTCAAACTTCTCTCAACCTTCTTTTGCAGCATTGGTCAAAGGCAGTGGTGGGATTCAGCCAGTTCACACCAGTTCAGCAGAACTGGTAGCTAATTTTTTTTTGCCCAGGCCTAGAATGGACTTCCGGAAGCAGCATCCACAGAGAACTGGTTGTTCATATATTTGAATCCCACCACTGGTCAAAGGGCTTTCAGGATGGATGACTTTGGCAAATGCCATAGGATCTTTGTGCCTAATGTGGTAATATTAATACTTGCTGAGGTTCTTCCATATCAGCACATAGTGAACCACAAAGTGTGCATTGGAGCTAGAAAATGTAGAATCTTTTCCTGATTGCTTGTTAAAGGTGCTTCCTGAGTAGGGAACTTTGGAAAGTGCTGAGGACAATCCCAAAGCCATGCAGCCTGAAGTTCCCTTTCCATGTGCTGAAACATCTTCAGCTGTCAAATCTTCGGTGAACACTGTATCAGTCCTGAATCCATCTACTTTAGAAAACGTAGATTAGTACTAAGATAGAGCTGCAAGGAGCCTTCTAACCACAGAATTCTGGTTCAAGGACTTTGCTTAATCAAAGTGAATCTAAATCACTTCATACAAGGCTGTATATGTATTATTGCAGCCTAACAGTAACAGTGAAGTCTCTTATTATTTTTTTTAAAAAACTAATGCAACGAATCAATTAAAGGAATGCTTACTTCAATGCAGACTTTAATATTATTGGTGATACCAGGTAGAAACAGATAAATCCTGGAGAAAAATGAATAAATTGGAAAAGCGGTAAGAATATCAAAATCATACTGTTTATATAGATACATCTATATTTTTAAAGAGTCACTGAAATCTCCCCTACACTGGTTGAGGGGTGTTCAGTTAGATCCAACATCACAATTGTGTTCTTTCTGGGTAGATTTTCCTTAAATCACCTTCTTGTTAAGCATTTATCCTAAGCTCTTTTCACGTCTGTTTCCCCAAAGGATTCATTGAGAAGAGATTTTCCATGACAAAGAGCTCTCCAAAGTGCTGATTGCTTCGAGCAGTTAAAGAACTGTTAAAGAATACCTTGACAAGATATCTTCTCCATAGATGTAATCTAAGATGTATGATTCAGTTGTATTTATACAATTTACCTTTGGGCACACCAAATTTATTGTCTTCCTTGTACCATAAACACCCTTCCCGTGTGTTTATTATTCTGGTAGGATATTCTGGAGCATGGATACTTGCTTCTTTCACAGAGAAATCTGTGGCTAAGATAGGAGATAAAAATGGCAAATTTCTATACTGAAGACAATATTTATTAATGGATTTGGTCTGCCTGCTACATTGCTTCATAAGATCTTCATAAACTTTATATGAATCTCTGGACATACAAACCTCTATAGCTACTTCCTAAAGTTTTGATTACAATTGCCAAAATTCAGGCATAATTTCCTAGCATTTTCAGGCAAAAAAATTAAAACCTGAGGCTTAGATTAGTTGAAAAAAAAACTTGAAAAAATCCTTGTCCCATAAACCTAGAGGGGGTAGCACTAAGGGAAGAAAAAGAAAATCTTTTCTTATGTATCCAAGTCTATTATTTGTTATTTGTTAATTGTTATATTTATAGTCGTTGCTCCCCAAAAGATATTAATGCTACCAATGTGGATAATGATGGCAAACCTTTTAGAGACCAAGTGCCCAAACTGCAACCCAAAACCCACTTATGCATCACCGGGTGCTGGGTGGGCGTGGCCACCGAGTGGGCATGGCCACCAAGCTGTCGGCTCATGCTCGCTCACTCGCTCGCTGTCCGCTCCGACTTGTGCTCGCTCTCAAGCTGTCTCCAGGAAATACTGCTTCTGCAGAAAGTTGCCCCTTTTATAGCCTCTCGCCTATTCCCAGATTGCGCATGCGCAAAGAGGAGGAGGGAGCAGCTCGGCCCAGAAATGGCTCGCGTGCCACCAGAGATGGCTCCGCATGCTGCCTGTGGCACGCATGACATAGGTTCGCCACCATGGATTTAGTGGATTAATGGTTTAACCCAGTGCAATAATAAGAACACTTTTAAATTGAACAGGACTGTTTGGTAGTAGTACTAACCTATATATTTATTTTCTTGTGGCAGATGTAAATCTGGATTCAGAGGGAAATCAGTGTTCCACAAGTTGCTCCAATACGGGTCAATGTCTGTGAATGTAACACAATTCATAATGAATGCCTTAGTAGAGAATACTTCAAGATAAGTATTAGCCTTAGATTCAGTGGTGCAGAGAATCTAGCTTAAGCTAGGCTCAAGTGAGCTCTAATTTTCTTAAACTTTAATTCTATATAAGCCTTCTAAATCATGCATTCAATCCTCCCCATCCTCTGGAGGACAGCTAGAATCTTTTAATACCAGAAACACCGCAGGAAAAGAAGGAAACTATCAATTTTATGTTTCCCAAATCTCTAACTTTTACTGCATCTTCGTTTCATCTGAGTTCATGATTTAATCATAATTTGTGACTTTTGTTCCTGTGTTTACTTACTTTTGAACCCTTGACTCTTGGATTGGCTGACTACTCAACTCAGCACTCTGGCTTATGGATCGTATTTGGATCACTCTCTTGCTGCTTAAACTTCAAACAGACTTATTCCGATAAGCTCTCTTTGCACAGACTCTGATTTATGATATTGTCTACTGTTATCTGCTTAACACCACAGAAACTGTGTCCAATTATGAATGTTTGCAAACTGAGAGAGGACATAGTCGGCATGGCCAATGCCACAAGAGAGCAAGAGCTATCAAACTCCATCGCATATGAATAAAATGAAAACCCTGAATTTTGAATTCTAAAGAGAAATCCTTGTAACTAAACAATTCATATGGAAGTTAATGCAACATTTTGCACCATTAATGACATTTTTGCTCTGAGATGTTTTGAAGCAGATTTTTAGAAACCAGTAATAACCAGTAATAACAAATGGCCACTTTACCTAACACACAATATTGTGTCCCAAACCAGTTTTCTTTCTTGGTGCATTGTCCCTCGTGGGAAGGAGATAAGAGAAAGATGTTTACTTTTTCAGGAATGAGTTGATTAAGGGCATCAGCAATGATCTGCAAATAGAATAAATCAATTCATTCTGTTAGTCAATTTTTCATAATTTTTCATAAACATTGCCTCTTTGTTCTTAAGCTGACTTTTTTTTTAATGCCATGCCATAAGAATTATTATGGGGGATGGAGGATGGGATATTATCAACCCATTGAAACTCACAGGCTAATTGGTTAGGAACCTTGTTGTATTGCCTACACAACAGAAAAGAAAACCTTGTTGTATTGCCCCTAGACCTACACTTTAAAGAAGCTTCATTGCATTTTGGATCAAGAAGTGTATAGAAATATTTTCATTTCATTTCTTTTTTTCAGACACACGTGGACTCCACTTACTTCAGCATTATATTCAATCAGTAGTTGATCTCCTGTTAGTAGGTCTTCCTTTTCAAAGATGTGCATATTTTCACAAATATTTTCTACAAACTCAATTGGGTCACTCTGGAGATATGGAAATCACAATGAAGAAATAATAAAGTCTAATAAAGATTAGAGTTTCTTAAAACCTAGTCTTGAAACACAGCACAATTCACAAGAGTTGGATTCATTTGAATTCCATTTTCTAAAATAATGTGCCAATATTTCCAGTGTTACTGCTGGCATATTGAAAATACCTGTTCCTGGAAACAAAATTCATTAGCTTCAATCTTCTGAATCTCTTCCCATATTCTGCAAAAGAAAAAGTTGTGACCATTATCACATGGAACAGCTCTCAAACCATCTCGGTATCCTTGAAATGTTTGGACTACAATCTCCAACATTCTCAACAATATTTGTAGTGGTTGCGCTATTCTTGGACCTTAAATCTACACATCAGAAAGATACAGGTTGTCCTCAACCTACGCCCACAATTGAGCCCAACATTTCTGTTTCTAAGTGAGACAGTTATTAAGTGAATTTTGCCCCATTTTACAATATTTCTTGCCACCATTGTTAAGAGAATCACTGCAGTTGTAAAAATACTAACATAGTTGTTAAGTGAATCTGGCTTCCCCATTGACTTTGCTAGTCAGAAGGTCACCAAATGGAATCACATGATCCTGGGAAACTGCAATTGTCATAAATATGAACCAGTCCTCGTTTTATGACCACAATTGGGACCAGAATTTCCATTGCTAAGCAAGGCAGTTGTTGAGTGAGTCATCCTGACTTTATGACCTTTTTTAACCAGGGTGGTTAAGGAATCACTGCAGTTGTTAAGTTAATCACAGAGTAATTAATTGAGTCCAGCTTCCCCTGTGTGACTTTCCTTTCAGAAGCCAGCAGAGAAGAGCGCAAATGGCTATCACATGACCCCAGGATGCTGCCATTGTTGTAAATGCATGTTGGTTGCCAAGCACTGAATTTTGATCATTTGACTGGGGGGATGTAATAATAATAATAATAATAATAATAATAATAATAATAATAATAATAATAATAACAACAACAACAACAACAACAACAACAACAACAACAATAATAATAATAATAAAGTTGGAAGGGACCTTGGAGGTCATCTAGTCCAACCCCCTGCTCAGGCAGGAAACCCTATTCCATTTCAGACAAATGGCTGTCCAGTCTCTTCTTAAAAACTTCCAGTGTTGGAGCATTCACCGCTTCTGGAGGCAGGTTGTTCCACTGTTTATTTGTTCTAACTGTCAGGAAGTTTCTCCTTAGTTCTAGGTTGCTTCTCTCCTTGATTAGTTTCCATCTGTTGTTTTATGACAGTCGTACATGCTAGGACCAGTCATAAGTCATTTTTTTCAATATCTTTGTAACATCAAATGATGTTACTTGATGAATGGTGGTGAGTTGAGGACTACATGTATTCTTCCTATCTGTCACTTTTTAGGGTATGAGAAACAGAAACATATATTATGGTTCTGAACAGATGACTAACACCTATCCCAAAGGTACTTTTTCAACTGGCAACTGGACTTTGTTTTTCCTTGAAGACATTTTGCTTTGCTTCAGTTGAACTGAAGAAGCTAATTGGATGAGAAGTGAAATGTCTTCAGGTAAAAAAAAAAGTCCAGCTGCCTTTTGAAAAAGCATCTTTGGGACAACCATGACCTGGATGACTGAGAATCTCCATAGACACGACTAACTCTTATCAAATAAAAATTCACTTTTGTTGGAAGGAATGCCTTTTAGAGGTCTATTCTATGTTAATATGAAACCTTATACAGTTATTTACATAGCATTGTTTATTACTGCTGTCAAAGAGATTATACTGCACATTTCAAACACTGTTACTACATATATTGTATATGTTGATTTGATTTGAAGATTAATATATTTAATATGTATGGTATTCTTAAACTCTTTGTTATTTACAGCATCAGTTACAATATGTACTGAAAATATGTTAAATACAAAATAAGAAATGACTAACAAAGTCATAACATTCTTCTTTTTATACATATATATATAATATACCTTTTTTCTGGTCCATTTTTTTGCAACATCTTTAAATACTGAAATATAAGATGAATAACCTGAAGATAAAGAAATGGATTCAGTTATTTTGGGGCTACATTTGACTACAAAGAAAGGCAGCATTCACAATTAATAAACCATTCACAAATAATCCTCCAGACAAACAAACAAAAAAAGTATTGTTTTGTTTCTTTAGCCCCACCTTCTAACAATTTCTGATATCCTATGTTATGGCATTCTCAATCAGATATTATCTTCTCCATTGATCCATAGCAAACATGGATTAAGAATCTTTTATCTGAGATTTTAGATCCTTTTAGTATGGTAGCCCCAAAAGTCCTTGTTTGCTTTGATGATATGCCCAACCTTGGTTTAATTCCAAAATTGGAAAAGAAAAATATTTTTTTCTGCAGGATTATTGCCCATGGAATTTTCATGAATTCATTTATGGTTCCAGCAGATCATAAGTATATAGACTATTGATGAAGATATATAGTATGCTATGGAGGATCTATTACCCAGTACTGATTTCAGAAGAATTGTCCATTTCCTCTCCTTCATTACTCACAAATATCTCTAAATCTCCAGCAAACACTGTAAAAATAATCTTAATGATTCCCAAAAGTCTAACCTATCACAAAAGATGAATCTTCACTCCTTGGTTGATCCTCTGTAGCATTGTCCAACACTAAACCATTTATATATTTCTATTAAATGCATTCTATTCTGAAAATGACAGAGCATTGTAAACATTTGGAATCTAACCCTGTTGCATAAAGAAAAGAAATACTAATATTCTATTCCCTTTTCAAGTTGTCATTGGACTTTGTGGAATTTACAATACAATAGTATATATTGGAATAATAATAGTAATAATAATAGCAATTGACCTCATAGAAATATTTAAGGCCTTCATCTGTCAAAGTCACTGAAATGCTGAAGATGGAATAGGTAGAGTTTTGTTCAAATCCTGTCTCACCATTTCCTCCATATAAGGCAAGAGCCCAAAACCTATTATAAAAGTAAAGCTGTGATTAAAGTAAATAAATAAATATTAGAACTGTAAACAGCGAACATTAACTGAACATTTAATCTGGTTATAGTTCTAAAAGTGGGCTCTTGCAAAGTAGCTTTTCAAAAATATAAATATTATAAACAATATTCCATGGCCTTTAATATTCTCAAAAATATACTTATATTAAGTGTTCGGTAATATGCATGTACATTCAATGAATTGTTTAATCAGTATACAGTTTTTCTAATCAATTAAAAAGTAATATATTTTCAAGAAGCATTGCTTGATAACTGCAGAAGGGTCAGGGTTAGGGTTAGGATTAGGGTTAGAAACATGGTCTCAATCTTTGACACCCATAACTGTTTTATTTTGGGACAATTTCCCCCCCTCTTAAATGACAAAGTGTAGATAAAGTAGCTAGAGTTTTTTTTTGTAGAATTCTGATCTCTTGCAGTGGGCTTTGAAATTAGGTTGAGAATTGTAATGCAATAATAAACAAAAAAACTTTAGACATACTTCTTTCTAAGAATGGAGAGCACACTTCCACTACCTTCATGTCCTATCAGCCAAGAGATATAATGCAGTGGCTTCACCCTAAAAGTTTTGGGGAAAACATTAAACATGAACTTATTTTAAAACAGCTTGATCAGAAGGATAGATGTTTCTTTTATTTTTTTTTTTAAAAAACTGTATTACTTTTCTGTATATTCAGAAAATACTGCATTATTTCAGATTGGAAATTCGCCTGGAAGTCAAGTGGATGGAAAGGGCTAAAATTCTAGTCTCTTTTGCTAATCAATGCTACGTTAGGGAGGATTAACACTAAGATTAAAAGTGGTGTCATTTATTACAATTCAGAAGTAAAATAAAATACAAATATTCCTCAGCGTACGATTACAATTGAGCCCAAAATTTCCATTGCTAAGTAAGACAGTTGTTAAGTGAGTTGTGCCCCATTTTATGACATTTTTGCCACAGTTGTTAAGCAAATTGCTGCAGTTGTTAAGTGAAGCATACAGTTGTTAAGTGAATCTGACTTCCTCCGTTGAATTTGCTTGTCTGAAGCTGCCTGGGAAGGTTACAAATGATGGTCACATGGCCCTGGGACAGTGCAACTGTCATAAATACATGCCAGTTGCCAAGGGCCCAAATTTTGATCATGTGACCATGGGGATGCTGCCACAGTTGTAAGTGTGAAAATGGTCATAAATAACTTTTTTTCAATGCTGTTGTAACTTTGGTCACTAAATGAATGGTTGTGTGTCAAGTACTACTTGTAGACACATTCAAAGTTATCAGTAATAAAAAGTAAAAGTCAGGAGGTTAGGTTTGATTATTGGACTTTTATAGATAAAGTGTATAAGGAGAACATGATGGTCTCGTTTATCAAGTAAATGCCTCTTTGGAAATATTTTAGGTAATCATTTATTTATTTATTTATTATTTAAATTTACATACCGCCCTATCTCCCTTAC